>NC_084738.1:32122063-32422063 GCF_033978785.1 Entelurus aequoreus
TTTATTGAGTGATTTATGATTACATAGGGTGTGTATGCTACTATGTGTTTGAATGTAAACTATGTGCTGGAATTAATATATAAAGATACCGTAAGGGGTGTTGTCATGCGTGTTGAATGGTGGCGTCCAAATCCAGAGGGAGAAGACAAAAGAGGTCCGGGGGTCCAAGTGTGGTCGTAGTGCAGGAGGGAGCGTCCAAAGTCCAGGCAAGGTGTCAGGTAATCAGGAGGGCAAACAGGATTCAGGGGAATATGACAGCGGGGCCTGAGACAGGGACTGTGGGAGGAAGGAGAGACGAAGGAGATCAAAAACAAGGTACGAGGAAACAAGCACAGGAGAAGAACACTGGTGGGAAGTCAGAGACGTGAGCTTACTGCAAGCAAAGCAACGTTCCGACCCAGAGTAGTCAGCGGCGAGTCTCTTTATCCTGCCGGCTGTAATCACTGCCAGCTGTGCTGATTGAAGATTGCCGCCGTCTGTGGCGGCGTGTGGGCGCGGTCTGTGCAGCGCGTGTGGGGGCGTGTCCAGATGCGCTCACAGTGGAGCCGCTGAGTGCTCCTGCAGAAGAGGTAGAAACAGGCTGTGCATGTGCTAGCGCCGTAACAGTGCCCCTCCCCTTATGCGAGACCCCCGATGAGCGCCGAAGAGCTCCTGGATTAGTTCGACAAAAGTCCTCTAGCAGAGATGGGTCAGCAAGGTAGGAGGCAGGAACCCAAGACTTATCTTCAGGCCCATAACCCTCCCAATCAACTAAATAAACTAACCCCTTACCTTGCCGACGGACCCCGAGAATCTCTTTAACGGTCCAAACGGGGTCCCCGTTGTCCAAAATCCTGGGAGGGGGGGGAATGGGCTCGGGAGAAGAAAGTGGGGAACTATCAACTGGTTTAATTTGAGATACGTGGACCACGGGATGTCGCTCGACTGAGGGAGGTAGGGAAAGTTTAACAGCTACGGGGTTAATTATGGCCTCTATAGTGTATGGGCCTACAAATCGGGGTGCGAGTTTACGACATGGTACCTCAAGATGAAGATCCTTAGCCCGTAGTAAAACTTGTTGACCCGGAGAGTACGAGGGAGCCGGGATGCGTCGCCGATTAGCACTGCGGCACATCCTTTCAGACGACTTAAGTAGAGAGGCCCGGGCGACTTTCCAAATTTGATGGCATCTCTTGATGTGATTAGGAGAAGAGGAAACAGCAGCTTCAATCTCCTGTTGCGGAAACATAGGTGGCTGGTAACCTAAGGAGCATTCAAAAGGTGACAATCCGGTAGCCGAACTCTTCAAGGAATTATAAGCAAATTCCACCCATGGTAGGAACTTGCACCACGAGGAAGGTTGTCTGGTGGATATGCAACGTAGCATCGTTTCTACACTTTGATTGGCTCTCTCTGCTTGACCGTTACTTTGAGGGTGGTAACCGGAGGTAAGACTGACCGTGGCCCCAATTCCCTTGCAAAAGTTCTGCCACACCCGGGAGGTGAACTGGGGACCACGGTCCGAGACGATGTCCATAGGAATGCCGTGTTGTCTGACTATGTGTGTTGTGAGAAGATCAGCAGTCTCGGAAGAAGATGGAAGTTTGGGAAGGGGAATGAAGTGTGCTGCTTTAGAAAAACGGTCAATGATAGTGAGAATAATGATGTTACCTTGGGAAGGTGGAAAACCAGTGATGAAGTCCAGAGATATGTGTGACCAAGGGCGACTGGGAACTGGAAGTGGAAGCAACAGTCCTGCCGGCGGTCTGTGGGAAGGCTTATTACGGGCACAAGTGCAACAAGCAGCAATGAACTCACGGGTATCATTGGCCATGGAAGGCCACCAGAACCGCCGGCGGATAAAGGATAGAGTACGCTGAAATCCCGGATGGCAGGTGAAAACACTGGAATGTCCCCAGTCCAGAACTCGAGGTCGTAGCTCACGAGGAACGAAGAGTCTGTTATGAGGTCTTCCCTTGGGTCCCGGACTTACTCTCAAGGCTTCCTTGACCAGGCCCTCCACTTCCCATGTGACCATGCCAATAACTCTGGAGGAAGGAAGGATAGTTTCCTCCGGGGTGTCGTCAAAGGTTTCCTCCGAGAACTGACGGGAGAGGGCGTCAGCCTTGGTATTATGGGATCCCGGCCTGAAAGAGAGGATATAATTGAAGTGACTAAAAAATTGGGACCATCAGGCCTGTCTGTCATTTAGTCTCTTGGCCGACCGGACATGCAGCAGATTGCGGTGGTCCGTGAGGACTTGGAATTGATGCTTTGCACCCTCTAGCCAATGTCTCCACTCCTTCAATGCTTCGTGTACAGCGAGCAATTCCCGATTGCCAGCGTCATAATTGCGTTCAGCAGAGGATAAGCGTCGCGAGAAGAAGGCACATGGATGAACCTTGTTGTCCAGCTTGGAGCGTTGGGAAAGGACTGCCCCTATATCAGAGTCGGATGCGTCCACCTCAACGATGAACGGACCGTCCGGGTCTGGATACACGAGGACGGGAGCGGACACGAAACTCCTTTTGAGACACCAGAACGCCATTCCTGCTTCCCGGTTCCACTGAAAGGGTACATTGGTTGAGGTAAGTGCATGAAGGGGTGCGGCCAACTTACTAAAGTCCTTAATGAATCATCTGTAGAATCCGGCAAATCCCAGGAAGCGTCGCAACTCAGTACGAGTTGAGGGTTGAGGCCAGTCCACCACTGCCTTCACCTTTTTGGGATCAGCCTTGATATGTCCTCTTTCCATAACAAATCCCAAGAAGAAGAGTGGAACTCACATTTTTCAGCTTTGATGAAAAGGCGGTTTTCCAGAAGGCGTTGTAGGACGAGCCGGACGTGCTGTTGATGCTCTAGAGGGTTTTTGGAGAAGATAAGAATATCATCCAGGTAAACGACAGCAAAACGGTCTATCATGTGTCTGAGGATGTCGTTAACGAGGGCTTGAAAAACTGCAGGTGCATTGGTCAGACCAAAAGGCATAACTCTATACTCAAAATGTCCTAGGTGAGTATTGAAGGCAGTCTTCCACTCATCTCCTTCCCTGATTTGTACCAGATGATAGGCGTTGCGTAAATCCAATTTGGTAAAGATGGTGGCTGGAGGGAGGGGTTCAAAAGATGAATTGAGCAGGGGTAGTGGATATTTATTCTTTATTGTTATGCGGTTAAGTTGACGGTAATCGATACATGGCCGGAGGGATCCATCCTTTTTACTGACAAAAAAAAAAACAGCGGCCACTGGTGACTTAGATGGCGTAATTATACCTGAAGCTAGGGACTCGGAGATGGTCCCTCGTGGCTTTCTTCTCAGGAAGGGAAAGGTTGTATAGTCGACTGGATGGAAGGACTGCGTTGGGAACAAGATCAATAGCACAATCGTATGGTCTGTGGGGTGGAAGCGATAAGGCTTGGTCCTTACTGAAGACTGCGGCCAGGTCATGATATGTCTCCGGGACATGGGAAAGGTCAATAGGGGAAGAAACCGATCTAGGTCCTTTAGGGTGTACCACAGCAGAACGGAGACAGTTGGCATGACAGTGGTTGCTCCAGGCCAGTATCTTGCCTGTGGACCAGGAAATGTGAGGGTCATGTAGACTCAGCCAGGATCGGCCGAGGACAAGGGGTGCTAACGGGGCGTCCAGAACCCAGAAGCTGATTGTCTCAGTATGGTTACCAGAAAGTGTAAGCAATAAAGGTTTAGTGCGATGTTTAATTGGCTCTAAAGGGTGACCATCTAAGGCCTGGGCAGGTACAAAAGTCTCTATTGAAATTAACGGAATTTCATTTTCATTGGCATACTTTAAGTCGAGGAAGCTCTCGTCGGCCCCGGAGTCCACATAGGCCTCCACTGATAGTGTCTTATCCTCCATAGTCAAGGTAGCAGGGAACAGAATACTCGGGTCTCTCCTGGAAAAAGGCGTGGGGGTTGTGGTATGGCTCACCAGGATCCCCTTGACTGGAGATCCCCGATCCTTAGGCCGAGAATGGCAGTTACGAATATGATGGTCTGCCATACCACAGTATAGACATAGATGTCGTTGAAACCTCCGTTCTCGTTCTTCTACGGTAAGTTGGGATCTACCAATTTGCATGGGTTCTGGGGAAGGCCTTGGACCCGAATTAACTGTGCCTGTCTGTCTCGGGAAGATCCGGTTGGTAGAACGAGGTCTTGCCATAGCCGTGCTGCCGAAATCGCTCTCCCTTTCCGCTTCTCGTTCCGAGAGTCGTTGATCGAACAAAAGGGCTAGTTCAATAAGTTCATGACAAGAAGACATCCGGTCTCGCATCAATCCATCCTTGGTAGTCTCATTAAGCCCTCTCCTGTAGGCACTCAAAAGAGCATTGTCCTCCCAACCACTCTCAGCTGCCAAAGTGCGGCACTCCAGGGTGTAGTTAGCCACAGATCGGGGGCCCTGTCTGAGGGAATGAAGCCTAGAGGCAGCATCTCTTCCATCCGCAGGGTGATCAAAAACAGCCAAAAATTATTTACGAAAAGCGGCATAATTAGAGTTGAAGCCCAAAGTTTTGTTAAGGGCTGAAGTGGCCCATTTAAGAGCAGGTCCCGAAAATAGGGAAAACAAAAAGGCTATCTTGGCCCCATCGTTAGCATAGCGAGAGGGGTGGTGTAGAAAAATAAACTCGCATTGAGTCAGGAAGCCACGACAGAGTTCAAAATTCCCCTCAAAATTTTTAGGGCTGGCTATTTTGGGTTCGCGAAGGGAAGACTGTACTTCGGGGGCAGGTGTCTCAAAATAACTCAAAAGGGGAGTGGGAGGTGTCACCTGACCTGTACCTAGTTTGTCCAATCTTGACAACAGACTAGCAAATGCGACATCAAGTTTGTCCTCCAAGGTGGAAAATCGGGTCTGATGTTGTCGAATGACAGACTCAATGGCAGATAGGTCTCTAGGAGGGGAAGTTCGGACCAGAGTACCGGGTGGGGGATGTTTTGTGCCGTCTGGTTCCATCTTGGTCGGAACGTTCTGTTCAGGGGCGGATTAAGAAATTTTGGCCCCCTGGGCCTGACATGGTCTTGGCCCCTCAACCCCCCGCGCGTGTGGGCGCACACACACGCACGCACTATGCAAGAAATACTGTATACTGTGAACAGACATGCACACTGTACTGTACAGAAGAGTGCACATACTGCACACACACTATTAGGTATACCACACAGACACTGACAAGCACAGGTTTCACACAGACACAGGGGGAGGGGATAAATGGCCTAAAAATAAACATTTTTGAAAATGATTACGCCCACTTCAGTGATGGTGCATTGGGTCATTTGAGAGATATTATGTATTGGAAGTTGGTAGCTATCATGAAATAAACCCCCCAACCCACCCAAAAAACTAAATCGGAAATGATTTTTGCCCCCTTTTCCTCCCTTCTATCATTAAAAATAAAATAATATCTTAGGAAAACACATTGGCATAACGGCAGCTGTGCAGCAAATTGAGGCTCAAAGTCTGTATCTATTTGTGGTTAAGCTTGAGGAGAAGGAGAAAGGTAAAATGATAACATGCATCGGAGAGCACCACAAAGAAAGGTGTAGGCCAGTTCATGGTACAAGGGCTGCATGCAGGTCAAGATAGCCCATTTCCAAGAATGCTATAGTGGCTGGACAGGCACTGGACATGTCCTGAACTCAGTGTCAGACGTGGCTGCCGAATACTTGGATGAAGTGAAGCAGCTGACAGATCTCATGCTGCCCCATCTGAAGACTGTCCTGGCCAGGCAGAGGATGGATGAGGAGACCTTCCCAATGGACCCTGTCAGTGAACAGGCTAGTAACATTGATGGCACCCCTGTGCACAACATTGGGATGGAGAGACAATGTGGCAAGGTGGACTACAAACTGAAGAAGTTGGGCACACTGAACGCAGTCAATAGGTCAATAATTTTACAGAAGAGCCAGGAGCTTCAGAGGTTTCAAGGCAGCAGCACAAGCAAAAAGGGAGGTTGAACTCAACTGGAGTAAATTCATGAAGGCAAAATTCGAGAGTAGGGCAGATGAGAAACAAGAGATGGCTCAAAGAAAGGAGAGTAAGAGACTAGACATGCTGGACACACTGAAATCTTTTGATGGCCCCTTCACGATAGTGGGGAAGTTGAAAAGTTCCTTGTGGATGAAAGTCTGCACAAGAATGCAAAGCTGCAGAGAATGAAGCTTGAGGTTCAGTTTGCCAGAGAAAGCACCAAGCTTCTGCCTAAAGTCAATCCTATCTTCACAATCCAGGTGACACTTCCCAGAAAAGGCAAAAGTGCAATTCTCCAAGTCATAATGGATACTTAGAATTTTATGGTGGTGGTAAGTATTCATGAAAACAGGTAGCCTAACATTAGTGAATGGGTGAATTCTGGAAATAACCTAAAAATCTTACACAGTGCACCTTTAAGCAAGGGGTTTCTTTCGTGCTTTCAATTTTGCAAAATCATCCACCACATCATTGAAGTCCAACTCTCTTGTCAGCTCACTCTCAATTGCCATTAGAGATAACGCATTTAATCTTTTCTGAGTCATTCTTGTGCGCAGCTCATTTTTTACTCTTGACAAAAGAGAGAATGAGCGTTCTCCCTCACAGTTACTGACCGGTAGAGTGAGAAAAATCTGTAGCGCAATGTATGTATTAGGAAACGTAGGCTGTAGTCCAAAATGTATTATTGTTTTGAGCAGTCCTGAAGGGGTCCTCTCCTCATCAGTGTTGTTGAGCTGTATAAAAGATTTGAACTGTATAAGCTCCTGTCCAAGACTTTCATTGAGGTCAGATGGGTATGATTCAGTGAGAATCTTGGCCTTGTGAAGGACTGAAGCATTGGACTCTGTATCCAAAGAGAAAAGGACACTGAACAAATTGTTCAGATGTTTGTAGGCCTCCAGACGGTGATTAAGGCTTGAACTCAGTTGATCAATAGAGGCAATAAATGTCTCTATTTGAAACAGTTGCCTTCCCTCAAGCACAACATCTGGGGATGCTGATTCATCAGCAAACTTTTTACGTTTCCTCGTCCGTTCAGCCCTGTAAGATGGGGTGCCACCCAACATGTTTAAGGCTTTCTGCTCAAAATGATCAAATAGATCTCTTTGGGAGAGAACAAAGGTGCGCAGAGATTCCAGCAATCTAACTGCTGTACCAAGGTCCATGTCTGCTTTTTGAAGTTGCAGACTTGTGGCCTGAAATCTGGACAGAACAGTGTCCCAAAAGCCTGCCATGAAGGCCATCTCAAGTGAATCCAGCTTCCGCACTAGACTGTCAGCTTCAGTTCGTGTGTCTCGTTTCTCTGTGTCATCAGTGGAAATAACCTGTAGTGCTGCTTTTATTTTACTGTAGTTCTGCCACAGTGCTTTGGTAGATTCTGCACGGCAACTCCAACGCGTGTTGGATAAAGCTTTAAGTGTGAGATCTATGTTGGAATTGCCAAATACCCTGTCCCATCGGTGTGTGGATGCAGTTGTGAAGTTGTAAATAGACTGAATCAAGTCAAAATACTTAGAGACTTCATTTCCACATCTGTCAATGCTGTTGACTCCCACCAAATTCAAAGAGTGAGCTGCACATGGAATATAGTGTATTAATGGGTTGCTTTTCTTTAAGTGAGCCTGCAACCCATTATACCTCCCTGACATGTTGCTGGCATTATCATAAGCCTGCCCCCTGCAATTTGACAGCTCTAACCCTAGATTTTCCAACACAGACATGACACAGTTAGCCAAACTTTCACCTGTATGGCTAGTAATGGGCTCAAAACCCACAAAGCGTTCAACAACACTGCCCTCTTTGCTAACAAAACGGAATATGAATGTCAATTGGTCCACATGAGATAAATCTGGGGTTGAATCCACAATGATAGAGTAGTATTTGCTTGCTTGCAGTTCATCTGCTATAGCCTGTTTGGTTTTTGCACCCATCAATTCAATGAATTCCTCACAAATGGTGGAGGACAGATATGAGGTATTACCTCGACCCATCTGCCCAAACTTTCTGATGTGATCCTTTAGAAAGGGATCAAATTCAGCCAGGACCTCCAGAATACCAAGGTAGTTCCCATTGAGAGGAGACCCTAACGATTCATTTTTACCCCTAAATGCAAGGCCCCTTTCTGCAAGGAATTTAATGACTGCAACAACTCTTTGTAACACCTGCCTCCAATAGCTGCTCTCTGCCTGAAACTGTTTGAACAGGTCTGCATCAACTGTGGCACCTTTGGCGCGGTTCAAGACTGCTTGCATGCAGGTTATGTGCTCAGCACTTCGCTCATGTTCACCAAATCTTTCTGAGTGTTTCCAATCACAATAGCCTGTCACAAAAGAATGCGTTTTTGGGGAAAACAGTTTGCATGCAAAGCAGTAAACATTACCAGTAGAGGGAGAGTACATCAGCCACTCTCTTTGTACTCGTTGTCCATTGGGCAAGTGTGAAGTAAAATGTTCATTGTTTAGGCATCGGGTTTTGCCTCCTAGCCCACTGTTCCTCACAGAAGCTGGATAATGGCTGTGACGGTTGTGAAATGATTTTGCACCTCTTTGAATAAGAACTTCCTTCATTGACTCAGTGAGGGTCTCAGCCCATTTAGCGGGATCACTAGGTAGAGTTGTCACTGTAGATGGTGTTGAAGAAAGATTCAGCTCATTTTCTATGCTGTCCAGAGGTGCAGTGACCTCACATTCATCCGAGCAACTGGCTACTGCTGAATTGGTTGAATCATAAGCATCAGAAGCATTTGGTTCAGTGTCTACACTTGTAGTGGTCTCAGGATCTTGGGAGCTACATGCTAGCTCAGGTGCATTGCTAACCTTAGCTGAATTTGCAGTAGCATTTATAGAATTGCTTTCAGCAGATGTCTTTGTACTGAAGAAGCTGGAGATATTTGGAACACTCTCAAGTAAAACTGATTCCTTTTTTTTCTTTTCTTGCTGAATTTTTTTTCTAGCTCCTCCACTTAAACGTTTATGATCCATATTTCCCTTCTTTCTTTGCACATTGGCTCTTTGCCTATCACAACAGATAAACCAACTATGTGTGTGTGTGTGTGTGTGTGTGTGTGTGTGTGTGTGTGTGTGTGTGTGTGTGTGTGTGTGTGTGAGTTTGTTTGTGTGTTTATGATCGGTGCTGCTTCCTTCAAGTGTGTGAGGTGATTTAGAAAACTAGCAACCCAGCATCAACACTCCAAAGCAGAGAATAACAGCTTACTAGCATAGACAATTGAGAGCAGAGAATCAACTGATTCGTCTGATAGACAGCAGGAGAGCAGAGTGGTCAGTGATGATCGAATCAAGAAAATGTCTAAATGGCAAGGGAACAGACTGATTTGTACTGAGGAGAAAGAGAGAGAGAGCCAATTACAGTGAAATATATTCCAAAAGAGCCAAGTGACTAGCTGAAGGCAGGGACAAATGCCTTGGAGTGACCAACAAGAGTGCCAAGTACCAAATGGCAAAATGTGGAAAGACCAACAGGCAGATCTGCTTTTACCTCTTATCTTCACAACCAAAAAGTTGCTAAATGATGTTTTCAGTCGCTAGCCAGGTATGGCCAAAAGACGCGAAATCTAGCGGCAAAGTCGGTCAATCACACTGACAGTGAAACAAATATTTTGAAAAGATAATAATTGTACACCTTTGTGCACTTTAGTCTTCTATCTAAATATTTTCACAAAGGACACCAAGGCAGCTTGCTAGCTATGATGGGAGCAACAATGTCTGATAGACAGCAGGAGAGCAGAGTGGTCAGTGATGATCCAATCAAGAAAATGTCTAAATGGCAAGGGAACAGACTGATTTGTACTGAGGAGAAAGAGAGAGCCAAGTACAGTTAAATATATTCCAGAGCCAAGTGACTAACTGAAGGCAAAGACAACAGCCAGATACCTTAGCAGAGACCAACAAGAATTCAAAGTACCTAATAGCAAGATGGCGAGACCAACACAATAAATTGTATTAGGATTTAATTTATTAACGTTAATCTTAACAGCCAAAAAGTTGCTGAATAATGTTTGTAGTCGCTAGCCAGGTATGCCCAAAACAAGAGTCGCTAAACCTAGCAGCAAAGTTGCTTAATTGCAACACACTCTAGGATTCAGGGGAATTAAGGATAATAAAGATATTAATTGTACAACTTTTTGTACTTTTTTTCTAGTTTTTTGAGTCGCCAGCCATGTATGGCCAAAAGTCGCGCTAATTGAATGCCAACGTTGCTTAATCGCCAACACACTGGGACTCACTGAAGGACTGACTGAATAAAAAAGATAATTAAGATAATTGTGTACTTTTCTCTTCTGATATTTTCTCTAAGGACCCCAAGCTATCTGCAAGCAGCAATAATGTCTGACAGACAGGAGAGCAGAGTGGTCAGTGATGAATGGCAAGAGAACAGGCTGATTTGTACTGAGGAGAAAGAGAGAGAGAGAGCCAATTACAGTGAAATATATTCCAAAAGAGCCAAGTGACTAGCTGAAGGCAGGGACAAATGCCTTGGAGTGACCAAGAAGAGTGCAAAGTACCAAATGGCAAAATGTGGGAAGACCAACAGGAAGATCTGCTTTTACCACTTATCTTCACAACCAAAAAGTCGCTAAATGATGTTTTTAGTCGCTAGCCAGGTATGGCCAAAAGACGCGAAATCTAGCGGCAAAGTCGGTCAATCACACAGTGAAACAAATAATTTTAAAAAGATAGTAATCGTACAATGTCTTGTACTTTTGTCTTCTTTCTTAATATTTCTCAAAGGACACCAAAATGTCGCTATCTGCAGGCAGCTTGCTAGCTATGATGGCAGCAACAATGTACCTTAGAGTGACTGACCAACAAGAGCTCAAAGTACCTAATGGCAAAATGTGGAGAGACAGACACAATAAATTGCATTAAGATGAAGAGAACTGTTGCTATTATTAATCTTAACATCAACCAGAAAGTCGCTAAATGTCACCAGCCAGGTATGGCCAAAAGTCGCTTAATTGGCCACACACAGTAACAGAGAAACTAACAAAAGAAAGATCATAAAGATAATAGTTGTACAACTGTGTGTACTTTTGTCTTCTTTCTAAATATTTTCCCAAAGGACACCAAAATGTTGCTATCTGCAGGCGGGAGCGTGCCTATGTTCCCCGGGTCCTATGTTCCCCGGGTCCTATGTTCCCCGGTTGTTCCTGGGTCTTTGTATGCGACCGGGGAACTTAGGACCCTTTTTCTAAAAAAGGGTCCTATGTTCCCTGCATTGTATCTGGCGAAATTGCGAAATTGTGCCCTGACCAAAACCATCCCTAAACCTAACCTGTCACAGGGCGTTGTGGAGCACTTTTTTTTGGCGAAATTGTGCCCTGACCAAAACTATCCCTAAACCTAACCTGTCACAGGGCGTTGTGGAGCACTTTTTTGGCGAAATTGTGCCCTGACCAAAACCATCCCTAAACCTAACCTGTCACAGGGCGTGCGGCAGCAGATAGAGCAACTCAAACGCGAACTTCCTTCCTTCGACAACTTAAACGCGTCTCTGTCATGCGTGTCTGCGTGCGTCTTACTTAGTCGCGCATTGGAAGCAGCGGGGAACATAGAACCCTTTTCTGGAAAAAGTGTTGTACGTTCCCCGCAGCGGGGAACATAGAACCCTTTTTTTTAAAAAGGGTCCTTAGTTCCCCGGTAGAGGGGAACATAGGACCCGGGTAACATAGGGACGGGGAACATAGGGATGACCCGCTGCAGGCAGCTTGCTAGCTATGATGGCAGCAACGATGTCTGCCAGACAGGAGAGAGTGGTCAGTGACGATCGAATCGAGAAAATGACAAAATGGGTCAAAGACCAAAAAGTTATTAACTGACAGCAGTGACAAATGTCAGACTGTAAACTTTCTCGAAAGAAAAGGACAAAATGGGAAGATGCTGATAATAACAGCAAAATGGAAAATATAAGAATTTCCAAGTAATGCTCAACTCAAGTGTGTGTGTGTGTGTGTGTGTGCGCGCGTTAAACTTCTTGTTGAATGATTTCAAATTATCTCTGAGTCTGAACTGAGGGAAAGGAAACCAAATTTTGAGCAGTCTCTCACGAGTTCAAAATACCAAATGAGGAGATTCTAAAAGAACAGACCGGTTTATGAAAGACTTGATGGGGGAGGGGCACAGCTAAGAATACTTGAGTGAGATTCTGTGATCCAAATTCGAGATAGAGCTTTTTGATAATGATAATTTGTCAGAGTAAGGTTGTGTAATCAAAATTTGAGAATGAGCTTTGTCAATCAATCAAGAATATTTGCATTAAGTTCTGTGATCAAAATTCAGAAACAACCTTTAATAATTGATAAAGAATATGTGAGTGAGGTTGTGTGATCCATCCAATTTGAGAATTAGCTTTGATAATAATGATTGAGAGCCTCTGGCCCTCTGTGGATCATGGCCGCGGGGCCAATTTTGCCTGGCCCCTTGGGGCCTCTGTGGGTCGTGGCCGCGGGGCCAAGTTGGCCTGGCCCCTTGGGGCCTCTGACCCTCTATGGATCGGGGCCAAGTTGGCCTGACCCCTCGGGGCCTCTGGCCCTCTATGGATCATGGCCGCGGGGCCAAGTTGGCCTGACCCCTTAGGACCTCAGGCCCTCTGTGGGTCGCGGCCGCGGGGCCAAGTTGACCTGGCCCCTTGGGGCCTCTTACCCTCTATGGATCGTGGCCGCGGGGCCAAGTTGACCTGGCCCCTTGGGGCCTCTGGCCTTCTGTGGCTCGCGGCCGCGGGGCCAAGTTGGCCTGGCCCTTTGGGGCCTCTGGCCTTCTGTGGGTCGTGGCCGCGGGGCCAAGTTGGCCTGGCCCCTTGGGGCCTCTGACCGTCTATGGATCGTGGCCGCGGGGCCAAGTTGACCTGGCCCCCTGGGGCCTCTGACCCTCTATGGATCGTGGCCGCGGGGCCAAGTTGGCCTGGCCCCTTGGGGCCTCTGACCGTCTATGGATCATGGCCGCGGGGCCATGTTGGCCTGGCCCCTTGGGGCCTCTGGCCCTCTGTGGGTCGCGGCCGCGGGGCCAAGTTGACCTGGCCCCTTGGGGCCTCTTACCCTCTATGGATCATGGCCGCGGGGCCAAGTTGGCCTGGCCCCTTGGGGCTTAAGATTATTATTTTTGCAAAAGTAGTTTTGCTTGGGTCGCGGCCGCGGGGCCAAGTTGGCCTGGCCCCTTGGGGCCTCTGGCCCCCTGGGCCTGGGCCCGGTAGGCCCGGTCATTAATCCACCTATGGTTCTGTTATGTCTTAGACGGGGGAAGGAGACGGCACAACAGCAGGAGTGTAAACTCAATGTATTTATTGAGTGATTTATGATTACGTAGGGTGTGTATGCTACTATGTGTTTGAATGTAAACTATGTGCTGGAATTAATATATAAAGATACCGTAAGGGGTGTTGTCATGCGTGTTGAATGGTGGCGTCCAAATCCAGAGGGAGAAGACAAAAGAGGTCCGGGGGTCCAAGCGTGGTCGTAGTGCAGGAGAGAGCGTCCAAAGTCCAGGCAAGGTGTCAGGTAATCAGGAGGGCAAACAGGATTCAGGGGAATATGACAGCGGGGGCTGAGACAGGGACTGTGGGAGGAAGGAGAGACGAAGGAGATCAAAAACAAGGTACGAGGAAACAAGCACAGGAGAAGAACACTGGTGGGAAGTCAGAGACGTGAGCTTACTGCAAGCAAAGCAACGTTCCGACCCAGAGTAGTCAGCGGCGAGTCTCTTTATCCTGCCGGCTGTAATCACTGCCAGCTGGCTGATTGAAGATTGCCGCCGGCTGCGGCGGCGTGTGGGCGCGGTCTGTGCAGCGCGTGTGGGGGCGTGTCCAGATGCGCTCACAGTGGAGCCGCTG
This sequence comes from Entelurus aequoreus, assembly GCF_033978785.1. Taxonomy (NCBI): domain Eukaryota; kingdom Metazoa; phylum Chordata; class Actinopteri; order Syngnathiformes; family Syngnathidae; genus Entelurus; species Entelurus aequoreus. The sequence goes on from NC_084738.1 coordinate 32,135,874, forward strand.
AGTGCTCCTGCAGAAGAGGTAGAAACAGGCTGCGCATGTGCGAGCGCCGTAACAGATCTTTATTTAATAAATATTTCAATAATTTCTTTGATATTCATACATATTATATTCATACATACATACATACATATATATATATATATATATATATATATATATATATATATATATATATATATATATATATATATATATATATATATATATATATACCGTTCAAAAGTTTGGGCTCACATTGAAATGTCCTTATTTTCAATGAAGATAACTTTAAACTAGTCTTAACTTTAAAGAAATACACTCTATACGTTGCTAATGTGGTAAATGACTATTCTAGCTGCAAATGTCTGCTTTTTGGTGCAATATCTACATGGGTGTATAGAGGCCCATTTCCAGCAACTCCAGTGTTCTAATGGTACAATGTGTTTGCTCATTGGCTCAGAAGGCTAATTGATGATTAGAAAACCCTTGTGCAATCATGTTCACACATCTGAAAACAGTTTAGCTCGTTACAGAAGCTACAAAACTGACCTTCCTTTGAGCAGATTGAGTTTCTGGAGCATCACATTTGTGGGGTCAATTAAACGCTCAAAATGGCCAGAAAAAGAGAACTTTTATCTGAAACTCGACAGTTTATTCTTGTTCTTAGAAATGAAGGCTATTCCACAAAATTGTTTTGGTGACCCCAAACTTTTGAACGGTAGTGTACATATGTACACATGTACATATACTAGGGCTGTCAAATTATTGAAATATTTAATCGCAATCTAACGCATTTTGTTTGTAGTTAAACTTATTTAATAGCCGGATTGAAGTTGTTTTTTATCATTAATAAGTGTAACTTAGACCAAAAATGTTCTCTCTTTGTGTTTACTAAAGTGGTCCTATTATGCAAAACCAACTTTTCTTACTTGTTGATACCTGTTTCTGTGTATTTGGAATCCCCAAAAGTCCTGAAATTTGAAATCCAACCTTGATTGTGGGATATTAATAAAACAAGTATGCCCCATGTTGTGGGGCAGACTGGCTCGTACATGCTTAAGTATGCTAAAGATCCTCCACTGTTGCCATTTTTGAGAAAAAAGTAGCATATAGTTCTAACTAATATCTATCAGTAAAATCGATATGGAAAAACTCCAGGGTGAAGACACAGTCGAAGTTGGCTTGTTAATGTGAATGTGAAATCAATAAAAAGAACTATGAAAGAAGTTGGCTTGGCCTGAAGGAGGGCTTTGACAAGTAAGTAATACCAATACCAATACAAAATGGCGCATTCTGAAGAGACGGTCAGAAAGCAGCTTGAAAATAGTCTATAAAACAAAATCTGGGTAAAACTTTGACCAAGGACCAATACATGTTACGTAGACCATAAGGAAGTGTTTTACATATAGAAAAAATATATATATATATATCCCTTTTAAGACAAAAAGTCCTCTCACCTCAAGTACAAGCACATAACACAGAGAGAAATGATTTTTGTGATGATATAAGGAAGTTAAAAGACTAAGTTAGATTCTCAGAGAGGACAGCACAGCAGTGAGACAGGAGTCGATGGTCCTGCAATAGGACAATAAAGCATTGCTCCGACAGTTGAATGCAAAGCAAACAGATTATTTGGACGTTAGCGCCAAAGTTCTATTCACAGAGACAATTATTAAACATGGACTTCCTATCGCTTTGGCCGATCACATGGGACAGTTGTTTCGGAAAATGTTTTCAAATTCAAAAATCGCAAAGAAATATGGATGTGGTTGAACAAAAACCTCGAACATTATTCAGTGTGTTGGAGCAGAATCATCCCCAAAAATTGTCGATGTGATCAAGACAGGTCCATTTAGTATGTCGACCGATGGAAGTACGGATTACGATGATGTAAAACTTTATCCAATTTGTGTTCGCTATTTCGAAATCAAAATCAGAAAAGTTTTGTCAGTACTTCTGTCACTGAGAGAATGCAACACGGCTTCAACAGGCGAAAATATATACAAGATTCTTGCCGAAGAAAATAACTCAAATGACATTCCTTGGCAGAATTTGGTTTGCTTTGCTGCCGATAATGCTGCAGTAATGTTGGGATCGAAGAAAGGAGTTGCCACTTTCATCACGGAAATGTCTCCTTCGGTGTTCATTGCTGGTAAATAGGGAAATACGCATTAAAACCAAATTAATTTAGTAAATGCATAATTTCCTCTCCCTTATTTTGTAACTAACAATACTGTTTTAAAATCATACGAGAATTTTTTGTAGTATTTTTTAATCTTGATATTCAGATGATAATGTTATCTCCATAGTTCCATAGCATGTTAAAATATTGCAAAATTAATATTTTTACGAATTATTTTTATTTGAGAAACAGCAGTAAGTTGATTTAAAAAAATCATAGTTTTGAAGACATATTTGATGGTAACCTATGGCACTATACATTTAAACGTTTTATTTATATACATTTTCTTTCATGGAACGGTTAAGAAGTTGAATTCTATATACACTTTAGATTTGTTCTGGAATTATGCTTCAAAATTGCCCTCAATAGTTTTATTAGTAGCTTTGAAATTGGTGAATAAAATATACATATTATGTTTTGATGGGGACTGGTGGGTTATGTCATCTTCTGATGACTCTGGTTCATTAAAGATATCACTTCTTATATGGATATAACTTAGCTTTGGATAGAAACATTGTGGAAAAATGTCCAACAAGATGTTAATAAGTTAATGATTTGTGATTTATTTCCTCAAGATAGAATTGTTCTTGCAACAACTCCGGTAAAAATATCTTAGAACTTTGTGATTAATGTTGCATATAATTAAAACATCAAGTTTTGTAATTATGATTTGAAAGCAGTTGTATTTTTTTTAATTTGCCTTTTTCATATATGTTGTTTGTTAGTATTCCATGCAATTTTAATCATATCCTTTTCACTTACTACAGATTTGTATTATCCCAAATAAAATAAATATTTATTTAGACAATTTATTGTCTTCTTTAATGTAATATAACTGGTACTAAGAACTAGTCTGTGATTTCAGGGTGTTCTTGTCACCTTATCCATATGGCAGTGCAGAAGGGGGTGAAGCAACTACCTGTGACAATGGATGACCTTCTTGTGGAGGTATACTACTATCTTGAGAAGAGCAGCAAACAGAAACAAGCATTGGAAGCCTTCCAAGAACCGGAAGGCATTCCTCAGCAACGAATCTTAAAGCATGTGTCCACAAGATGGCTATCATTGGAGCACTGCTTGGATCGACTTCTTCAACAGTGGACAGCCCTGACCAAGTTCTTTCAAGCGGAAGTGGAAGGGGAAAAGAAGAAACTACCAAGCAGGGAGAAAAAGAGGCAATCAAGCTTGGATATGAAAGTTGGGAAGGAAGTGAAGAGAAGACGACTGGAAGAAGGCATTGAAAGGCAGAAAAGTCCAACCGTGAGCAAATCAGAAATTGAATCGAAGGATAACAGGTAAAAATAATTTAACTTGGCAAAGTTTATGTTTAAAGAGAATCACATTGCAGAGAAGGCCAAAAAACACAAGACAGCACTGAAAAAAGTGTCTTTTTGGTGCTGTAAACTCTATTACAGTAACTGTCATAATTTTTACCTAATGTTTTTAACATTCAGTAGGAACTGGAGTTTTTTAAGTAAAATTAAACCTTTTAATTAACGTAATACATGAATTATGGGGGAAGAGTAAGTTTTACTTATGTTTCCTCATACTATTTAAATGTTTAATAGTTGTACGTACATAAACCTAAAAATATTACATAAAATTTACTCTGAAAATCTAGTGTTTTGAAACGCATGCACGACGACGCATGCGCACAGCACAACAGGCTCTGGGCGACTGGCTCTGCTGCGGCCGTTAGGATGACTTCACAGAGCACTGCAAGGTGTAGCGCGCGCAAGTCATTCCACAGGTAAGTTATTACGTTCTGTTTTAAATTTGTGATAATATACGTCTGCATGTAGTTTGACGCAAGATATGTAACTGCTCATAAGTTAATTAAGTAAAGTTAAGTAAGTAAGTAAGTTAAGTAAAAAAGTTAGCATAACGCTATAGCGTTATGCTAACTTTTGTATACATACAAATACATACATATTTGTATACAAATACATACAAATGTATACATTGGTCCGTGCTGGCCTGTAGTGGGAGGGCTGCAGTTTTTCCTGATAAAAACTAAAGTTAACTAATATAAAGTTAGGATATTAAAAAACCACCAACCTAACGGTATAACTTTTATTAACTGACGTCAACATAGTAGAACATGGTATTGTTCTCTGTAAAACTTTTGGCGGCGACCCTGAAGTAACGTTAACGTTAGTGAATTAATGTTAATTAATGTGCATTGGGAATGAGGGGGCGATACTGCTGAATGTTTGGGAGAAATGCCCCAGAATAGGTTTTTAAAACACACATTTACTGACAGAAGCGCCAGAGGTCTTTGAGAGCATCAGCTTGCGATTATAAAGAGACTTCGCTGGCAGTTTTCTTTCTTTTCTTTTTTTTTGACAAGAAGCTACCCACACAGCAGAAGACTGCTATGCGGATCCGCCTTCAAGTCGCCCAACCCGCGTTACTGTCACATTCGTTTTGGCTCCGCCTAGAGGATACAGCTCCGCCTCTGAAAATTGTACGGTCAGACAGCTGATCCTGAGCGGACTCGTGTCTGATTCGCATACGCGGACGCGACAAACCAAACCGGCGCGCGCCGCCGAGAGTTATAGGCTCCGCCTACGCGCGCTGAGCCGACCAATGTCTGCACCCGCAGACGTGGACGCGCCTACTAGCGTGTACGCGCATGGGCCAAGATCTCTGGACTTTCTTTGCTGGAACACGAACGTAAGTATAGATTTATTGATTTATTGCTACATTCGCAGTAAAGATCAGCCTTTGTGTTTCCATCATCATTTATGTATGATTGCAATGACGTTGTTTGATATTAGGACTAGCATCCATCCATCCATCTTCAACCGCTTATCCGGAATCGGGTCGCGGGGACAACAGCTCCAGCAAAGACCCCCAGACTTCCCTCTCCAGAGCAACATTTGCGACTTCCTCCTGGGGAATCCCGAAGCGTTTCCAGGCCAGAGAGGAGATGTAATCCCCCCATCTGGTCCTTGGCCTGCCGCGGGGCTATATTCTGTAAAAAAAGGCTATTTTATTTCCAGCGCCGCCTCCCAGAATGCTTTGCATGGGGACGTGCGTCTGACGTCACGTATACAGAAAATTCAAAATGGCTGCACGCGGTAGGTGAGGCCCGAGCGAAGAAAAGTGGAAAAGAGTGTTATTCGTCAAAAAACCCACACAACGACGGTCATTTTTTCGCCGTGCTATTGTAAAATTGTCTTTTATCTGTGTTTTGTGTTCCGGGGGACCCCGACTCCAGAATGTGAAAGTTTCCCGCGTGAAGCCGGTGAGTAAAAAGTTCAATACAGTTAACTTAGGCCATCTTTTGTTAGACGCTGTGAATGTGTGTAGGTTACATGCTACGATATTCCACATATTTCCAACTGCTTGAAACGAAAGCGTATTACTTTATTGTCAGTGTTGTTTAGGCCCAGGTCGCTAACGTTACTGCGTTAGTCAACAACGTAACGTTAACAGAGTGGAAACAGCCGTTCTTTACCATTAATATGAGTGTGTATTATTTATTTATTTGTTCTTTAGTGGAGCTGGAGATCCTGTTTACTGTGGACTAGCTGTGTGTGACGCCATGTTGTTTTTGTTTCCATTACAAAAAAAAAGGTATGTCTATGTGTTTTTTGGCATAGTTAATTGTAGAAAAAAATATAAAATGAGGTGATGTGAGTGGGAAAAATCCTGACATTTTGAATGACAAGAAGTCCAATAAAAGGTTGTTTATTTATACATATATACATCTATATTCCTCCTGAGGAGGTGGAAGCGGGACTCGTCTCCTCGTTGCCCGATCCCCCGCCAAGTTGAACCACCTGATGGCGTGTTTGGTGACCTCAACGTCCGTGGCTGACCTTGTCAACACATTTTTACTCACAGCACCTGTAATCAAACAAGATTACAAGACAGATACGTTTATGTTTATGGTAGGAAGCATCCAAAGCCAAGTATGCTTACACAATACAAAATATGTGATAGGTATTAAGGAGATTACATTTGAAAAAAAAAAACATGACTTAAAGTTACTGGAGGTGGTTAAAATAAGGTGCGTAAACTATGAATTTGTGATCAGGGTATAGGTGTGCAAGACATCCAAAATGTTTAAACAATATCGTTATTTGGTTCCTTGATCAGAGTACTTGTTTGGCTCTGTTGGATGACGGCGGCGGGGGGTTGGGGGTGGGGGACATAAATAAATATCCATAACCCAACTTTGGGAGGTTGACATTGTTTTCTTATTATATTTGTACTATCATTCTATGTTTGTATTCATGTAGGCCAGGGGTGTCCAAAGTGCGGCCCGGGGGCCATTTGCGGCCTGCAGGTCATTTTTTAACGGCCCCAGGGCACATTTTTAAAAAATATGATCGAAATAAATAAAAAACATTAAAAGTGGTATTTAAAGAGCAAACAGGTGAAATGTAACAAGAAAATGTAGCAATGTTTACTCTAATCACACAAAGCTGCCATGTAGGCTGTTTCTTTCTTTCAAAAATAATAATGAATCAAAATCAATGTCATTATGAATTATTGACCTATTCAAGGCTTAAGAAGTTTACCTTCGCAATCAGCTGGTCTTGGTTGTGCTTAATAGTTTCCAGCAGGCTAAGGATGTGGATTACCTCAGGCGCTGTTGACAAACCGCAGTATAAAATTAACATGTTTCAGTGTTTATCCTCATTACTCATAATCCTGACATTAGCTATTGACCTTAGTTAATGACAAAAGTTATTGACAAAGTTTGAAGAAAATATGTGATTGTTGTGAATTTGAATTTTTTCCAAAATTTGTGGCACAGAATGACCATCCGGTATTTGTCAGTTATTGCTCACCAGAGCAGGAAATGTTGTCGGCCATTCTTTCCCCTCGCCATGTTGGCCTGTAGGCCAGGCTGGATCAAGGCTCCTTTGTCTGCCACATGTTGAGGGCTGCTGGTGAGGGGGGTGGAGGGAGTCGAGGAGGGACTGCCGTTCCTAGTGAGGTGGGCATTGTGAGAGAGCCATCAGTTAACCATGACTGGTAATACCCAAGGGGCCTATCTATACACTAATATTTCAGAGATCAGTCCCTACCTTGTGTAACTCTCTGCATGTTTAATGCAGGTGCTGGTGAAGGCATATGAATGCGTCCTTCCCCATGGTGAGGTGCTAAGGGAGATAAATTTGTATTAAATGGTTGAGATCTGTTAACCATGGTTACTGGATGCTGAGATCTTATTTTGGAGATCAGTCTTTACCTAGAAAGTTATCTCCAGTTGAGGAGTCGAGTTGACAAGTACTCATGACTCTTGCTGGCACTCGGCGAGACGGTGGAGCTGGGAGAAGGGATACAAGGAGAGGGGAATATCTTTAGCACTAAGAATGTTAACCATATCTTTAATATTAATGTGGTGGTTTTGTTGTTTTCGATGTTAAGAGATTATTCCTTACTCTGCCTGTGCAATTGGCTTGCCAACCCCAGAGATGTGAGGTCATTATTTCCCGGGTCTTCTTCGCTATCATCTGAGTCCCCGAGACGATGGCTGTTGGGTAACCATATCATTAGGATTATTGCAATACCAAAATTGCCAAATATACATATAGTACAAGCATCTCTGGTCTATTTATGAATGCCACCGGAAATAACCTTCCTATTACTGTAGAAACATGACAAAAACAAGACGGAACACACTTACACTGGCTTCCTGTTCCTTTTTTCTGGCAGCTCCTTGTTCTCTGCCTCAGATTGCAGGTCTGAGGTGTTGCAGCCCTTTCCATATTGTTGCATTATTTTTAATGCGTCTTTGTAGTTGTCTAAAATTGAATATGTTAAAATGAACATGAGTTTCAAATTAGCTGTAGAGCTGAACAGAATATTATTATTATTGATGATGATAAATTAGGTCTCTCTCTTACAAGAGACCTGGTCAGAACATAGACACAATAGGTTATTCCAAGCATAAGGAGAAGCAACTATGACGTTATTTTTAAACAAGAAGATTATGAATTTGCATACCACAAGTTCGGACAACAGAAACGTCAAATCTTGGCCAGTTTGGCTCATGCTGCACCTAATTTAAAGCGGCCCTTTCAATTCTGTCGGTGTTTTTATAGCTGGGCCAGAAAACCATCCTATCATCATACCATCCACTTGGGACAACCGCAATGTCCCTGTTCATTATAAATTTAATCAGATGAAAAGGCACCCTTAATGTAGAAAGAAAGAAAAGGGGTATTTATTCATCGTCAAAGGAACAACGTGGACAAAAGCATGCACAGGTGTTAGTGTATACAAATAAGCAAGTAAGATGAGCTGAGATTTTACCTGAATGGTGCCCCAAGGTGGTAAGAACTATAAGAAAGGTAAAAGTACAGGTCATAATAGTCAGAACTTCAGCTCAATCGTAAAGTAGGGTTTGAAATTATGGGTGTAGTGTATACAGAGATCAGTCCCTACCTTGTGTAACTCTCTGCATGTTTAATGCATGTGCTGGTGAAGGCATATGAATACATCCTTCCCCATGGTGAGGTGCTAAGGGACATACATTGGTATTAAATGGTTGTGATCTGTTAACCATGGTTAGTGGATGCTGAGATATTATTTTTGGAGATCAGTCTTTACCTAGAAAGTTATCTCCAGTTGAGGAGTCGAGTTGACAAGTACTTATGACTCTTGCTGGCACTCGGCGAGACGGTGGAGCTGGGAGAAGGGATACAAGGAGAGGGGAATATCTTTAGCACTAAGAATGTTAACCATATCTTTAATATTAATGTGGGGGTTTCGTCTACAACGCTAAATATATCCTGTGGTGTACCTCAGGGATCAATATAGGACCTAAATTATTCAATGTCTAGATAAATGACATTTGTAAAGTTACAAAAGATTTAAAGTTAGTGTTATTTGCGGATGATACAACAGCGTTTTGTTCAGGAGAGAACACACAGAAGATAATACAAATAATAACAGAAGAAATTAACAAATTAAAAAGATGGTTTGACAAAAACAGACTATCTTTGAATCTCAGTAAAACTAAAATAATGCTATTTGGTAACAGTAGAAAAGAAAGTCAAACACAAATACAAATAGACGGAATATAAATTGAAAGAGTAAATGAAACCAAATTTCTAGGTATAATGATTGATGATAAATTGAACTGGAAATCTCAAGTAAAAAATATACAACATAAAGTAGCAAGAAACACGTCAATAATGAATAAAGCAAAACATGTTCTAGACAAAAAATCACTTCATATTCTCTACTGTTCACTAGTGTTACATATCTGAGTTATTGTGTAGAAATATGGGGAAATAATTACAAAAGTACACTTCATTCATTAACGGTGTTACAAAAAAGATCAGTTAGAATAATATATAATGTTGGATATAGAGAACACACAAATCCTTTATTTATTGAATCAAATATACTGAAATTCCACGACATAGTGAATTTGCAAACAGCTAAAATTATAAACAAAGCAAACTATAACCTGCTACCCAAGAATATACAACAATTCTTCTCAAAAAAAGAGGAGAAAAATAATCTTAGAGAGAAATGTAATTTAAAACATTTGTACGCACGTACAACACTTAAGACCTTCAGTATATCAGTATGAGGAATTAAATTATGGAATGCATTAAGCAAAGCAATCAAACAATGTACTAATATGATCAATTATGTATGCTTACATGTGGAAATAATAATAATAATAGTAAATAAAATAATAATAATAAAAAAGGTAAATAAAGCATAAAATAGTCTCTAATAAATTAATTAAATAAAAAACAGCATATAAAATATTTACATCAGCAAATAACAAAAATATAGATCAAGAAAAAGGATCCTTAATATGTGCAGCAATGTTTCCCACTCACATCACCTCATTTTATATTTTTTTCTACAATTAACTATGCCAAAAAACACATAGACATACCTTTTTTTTTTTATGTAAAGAAAAACAACATGGCGTCACACACAGCTAGTCCACAGTAAACAGGATCTCGAGCTCCACTAAAGAACAAAGAAAGAAATAATCCACACTCATATTAATGGCAAAGAACGGCTGTTTCCACTCCGTTAACGTTACGTTGTTGACTAACGCAGTAACGTTAGCAACCTGGGCCTAAACAACACTGACAATAAAGTAATACGCTTTCGTTTCAAGCAGTTGGAAATATGTGGAATATCGTAGCATGTAACCTACACACATTCACAGCGTCTAACAAAAGATGGCCTAAGTTAACTGTATTGAACTTTTTACTCACCGGCTTCACGCAGGAAACTTTCACATTCTGGAGTCGGGGTCCCCCGGAACACAAAACACAGATAAAAGACAATTGCGGAGCTGTATCCTCTAGGCGGAGTCAAAACGAATGTGACAGTAACGCGGGTTGGGCGACTTGAAGGCGGATCCGTATAGCAGTCTTCTGCTGTGTGGGTAGGCCTCTTGTGGTATGAGATGGTCGTGCAAACGATGCAATTTTAGGTCATCAAAATGTTTAGAGCTTATAAAACATTATAGATTGAAGCATCCACACACTAGTCAAGGCCGATCACTACGCTGCTTGTACTCAGATTGTCCTTGTTTATTTAAAAGTTGGGGGGCACTTCATGCACATTTGTCTAGAAATCATACACAGACTCAACAGTTAGGGCAGATAGTTTCATTTTCGTGTCTTGTATGTAATTCATGTAGTTTTAACACAGAGAAACAATATTTTGAACACCTCGCGACTCATCTGAAAAAGCACGAAACTGTTAATTGTGGTTTTAAAGATTGTGACTACAGTACGAATATATATTCAACTTTGGCTTCACATAAAAGTAGGAATCACAATCCTCACTGCATTGAAGATTTAAAAAATACTGTATTCCAGACACATTCAAGTCAGTCAAGTGAGGTAACAGAGGGTAGTAGTTTGATTGAAAGTGAAGTTACTTCTGATGAAACATTTGTCCAAGAGGGTGAAGATTTAGTCCAGGCTATTGTTGATGAGCTTGGTTCCTTATTGCTTAAACTAGACTGTATATTCAATGTGCCTAGAAGATGTATAGATGAGATTGTAAAGGAGCTTCAATTTATTACTTGTTCAGCATCTGCACCTGTTATTAAAAATATTGTCCATAGTACATTACAAAACCATAACTGCACTGTTGAAGAAGTGGTGATCACAGATTTAGTAAAAAGCCTTTGCCAGTTAAATCCTCTTAGTGTAGCCTTTAGTGGAGAAGGTCCTCTTGGCACGGCATACAAGAGAAATAGTTATTTAAAAGAACATTTCTCTATTGTTGAACCTGTTGAGTATATACTAGATGCGAAAGAAGGAAATACCTTTCAGTATATACCTATTTTGCAATCCTTGTCACAAGTTCTGAAAAATAGTGACATCCAGGAGAAGGTTTTGAAAAGTGTAACACATTGTAGTTCTTCATGTCAGTACACTAGTTTTCATGATGGTACCCACTTCAAGGAAAACACATTTATTTGTGGAGAAGAGTTAAGGCTTTCACTCCTACTTTACTGTGATGACTTTGAAATATGCAATCAATTAGGAACATCTCGTAAGAAGCACAAGGTAACAGGTGTTTACTGGGTGTTTACTGATATTCCGTCTGTATTGAGGTCTACATTATCATCTATTTACTTATCTGTTTTGTGCAAGGCAGACGGCATTAAGAAATTTGGTTATCCCCAAGTGCTAGATCCATTGTTAAGTGATTTGAAAAGACTTGAAGAAGATGGTCTTTTTGTGCCCTGTTTAGGAAAAATAATAAAGGACACTGTTTTTTCTGTGATTGCCGATAACCTAACAATTTGCTTTATTGAGCTGTAACAATAATTAATGAATGAATTTTCTTTTCAAACATGTACATCTATATAAAAATAATATTGATGTACTTGTGAATATTTTGTCCATTCAGATCAAGGAGGAATTCAGGAGAATAACTACCATTCCCCTGGAGCGAACTTTCATGCACTAACTGGACGAACACACACCAAAACGTATTACCCTGATGAAAGCCAAGGGAGGTGCTGTGGGGATCAAGATGAGGCCGCTCCTGGACAGACTGAGTCAGGTGTGCTTGTTTTGCTTGTTCATACAGTATGTTTTACAAGGAGCTGGACCTACTTTTTTTCTCACTCACAGACACATACAGTATACACATACAGGACAAGTCTCACACTTGGTAGATTCCATGCCCTTGCACGCTCTGGGTCCATGCACTTAAAACACGAGCAAATATATGCACTTGTGTTTTCACTTGACAGTTCATTGTGTATGTATAATGGTTATGTTCATGTTCTTAATCTGTTCACAGAAACAGAGCATTGAGATGAGGCGTGAAACCATTATCCGCAGCCTTATACTGTACCTTGGCGAGAAGGAAGAGGAACTTTTTGAAGACTGCTTGGTATATCATTATTTTAATCATTTAAAAATATTTTTTAATGACACAGGTTAATTTAATGTTAAAGTTAAGAGGAAAGCAGACTTTATCAGTGAATTCTCAGAGTTCGTTGCTGATCTAGTGACGCACGCCGACAATATAATCATAATGGGGGACTTTAATATCCATATGAATACCCCATCGGACCCTCAGTGCGTGGCGCTCCAAACCATAATTGATAGCTGTGGTCTTACACAAATAATACATGAACCCACGCATCGCAACGGTAATACAATAGATCTAGTGCTTGTCAGGGGTGTCACCACCTCCAAAGTTATGATACTTCCATATACTAAAGTAATGTCCAATCATTACCTTATAAAATTTGAAGTTTTGACTCATTGTCAACAAGCTAATAATAATAATAACTGCTATAGCGGCCGCAACATTAATGCTGCCACAACGATGACTCTTGCTGACCTACTGCCTTTGGTAATGGCACCATTCCCAAATTATGTCGGCTCTATTGATAACCTCACTAACAACTTTGACGATGACTTGCGCGAAATTATTGATAGTATAGCACCGCTAAAGCAAAAAAGGGCCCCTAAAAGGCGCACCCCATGGTTTACAGAAGAAATTAGAGCTCATAAATTATCATGTAGAAAACTGGAACGCAAATGGCGCGCGACTAAACTTGAGGTTTTCCATCAAGCATGGAGTGATAGTTTAATAACTTATAAACGCATGCTTACCTTAGCTAAAGCTAAATACTACTCGAATCTCATCCGCCTCAACAAAAACGATCCTAAATTTCTGTTTAGTACAGTAGCATCGCTAACCCAACAAGGGACTCCTCCCAGTAGCTCCACCCACTCGGCAGATGATTTTATGAATTTCTTTAATAAGAAAATTGAACTCATTAGAAAGGAGATTAAAGACAACGCATCCCAGCTACAACTGGGTTCTATTAACACAAATACGACTGTATGTACGACGGACACTGCCCTCCAAAATAGTCTCTCTATTTTTGATGAAATAACATTAGAGGAATTATTACAGCGTGTAAGTGGGATAAAACAAACAACATGTTTACTTGACCCACTTCCTGGGAAACTTATCAAGGAACTGTTTGTATTATTAGGTCCATCAGTGTTAAATATTATAAACTTACCACTTTCCTCCGGCACTGTTCCCCTAGCATTCAAAAAAGTGGTTATTCATCCTCTGCTCAAAAGACCTAACCTCGATCCTGACCTCATGGTAAACTACCGACCGGTCTCCCACCTTCCGTTTATTTCCAAAATTCTCGAAAAAATTGTTGCACAGCAGCTAAATGAACACTTAGTGACTAACAATCTCTGTGAACCTTTTCAATCCGGTTTCAGGGCAAATCACTCTACGGAGACAGCCCTTGCAAAAATGACTAATGATCTATTGCTAACGATGGATTCTGATGCGTCATCTATGTTGCTGCTTCTTGACCTTAGCGCCGCTTTCGATACCGTCGATCATAATATTTTATTAGAGCGTATCAAAACACGTATTGGTATGTCAGACTTAGCCTTGTCTTGGTTTAACTCTTATCTTACTGACAGGATGCAGTGCGTCTCCCATAACAATGTGACCTCGGACTATGTCAAGGTAACGTGCGGAGTTCCCCAGGGTTCGGTTCTTGGCCCTGCACTCTTTAGTATTTACATGCTGCCGCTGGGTGACATCATACGCAAGTACGGTGTTAGCTTTCACTGTTATGCTGATGACACCCAACTCTACATGCCCCTAAAGCTGACCAACACGCCGGATTGTAGTCAGCTGGAGGCGTGTCTTAATGAAATTAAACAATGGATGTCCGCTAACTTTTTGCAACTCAACGCTAAGAAAACGGAAATGCTGATTATCGGTCCTGCTAGACACCAACATCTATTTAATAATACCACCTTAACATTTGACAACCAAACAATTACACAAGGCGACTCGGTAAAGAATCTGGGTATTATCTTCGACCCAACTCTCTCGTTTGAGTCACACATTAAGAGTGTTACTAAAACGGCCTTCTTTCATCTCCGTAATATGGCTAAAATTCGTTCCATCTTGTCCACTAGCGACGCTGAGATCATTATTCATGCGTTCGTTACGTCTCGTCTCGATTACTGTAATGTATTATTTTCGGGTCTCCCTATGTCTAGCATTAAAAGATTACAGTTGGTACAAAATGCGGCTGCAAGGCTTTTGACAAAAACAAGAAAGTTTGATCATATTACGCCTATACTGGCTCACCTGCACTGGCTTCCTGTGCACTTAAGATGCGACTTTAAGGTTTTACTACTTACGTATAAAATACTACACGGTTCAGCTCCAGCCTATCTCGCCGATTGTATTGTACCATATGTCCCGGCAAGAAATCTGCTTTCAAAGAACTCCGGCTTATTAGTGATTCCCAGAGCCAAAAAAAAGTCTGCGGGCTATAGAGCGTTTTCTATTCGGGCTCCAGTACTCTGGAATGCCCTCCCGGTAACAGTTAGAGGTGCTACCTCAGTAGAAGCATTTAAGTCCCATCTTAAAACTCATTTGTATAATCTAGCCTTTAAATAGACCCCCCTTTTTTAGACCAGTTGATCTGCCGTTTCTTTTCTTCTCTCCTCTTCTCCCCTGTCCCTTGCGAGGGGGAGTTGCATAGGTCCGGTGGCCATGGATGAAGTGCTGGCTGTCCAGAGTCGGGACCCCGGGTGGACCACTAGCCTGTGCATCGGTTGGGGACATCTCTGCGCTGCTGACCCGTCTCCGCTCGGGATGGTTTCCTGTTGGCCCCGCTGTGGACTGGACTCTCGCTGATGTGTTGGATCCACTGTGGACTGGACTTTCACAATGTTATGTCAGACCCACTCGACATCCATTGCTTTCGGTCTCCCCTAGGGGGGGGGGGGGGGGGGGGGGGGGTTACCCACATATGCGGTCCTCTCCAAGGTTTCTCATAGTCATTCACCGACGTCCCACTGGGGTGAGTTTTTCCTTGCCCGTATGTGGGCTCTGTACCGAGGATGTCGTTGTGGCTTGTACAGCCCTTTGAGACACTTGTGATTTAGGGCTATATAAATAAACATTGATTGATTGACATTGATTGATTGAAAGGAACATATATTCTTGTGTTCATTCTTCCCTGATAATGAAGTCACTTTGAATGATTCATGCAGTTCTATTATTTGTTTCTCAATAACATTCTTCTTTTTTGTTGTGTATTGTATGCAGGAGGACAGCCGGAGTGATGTCGGTAAACACATCCTCAAAATACTCGTCGTCCACGGTGCTGATGAGGATCCAGTCGATGTCTCCATCCTTACTAGTGGGTTGCCTGTCATAAATGTTTTTCATTTTTTGTCAAATAAGGTATCTGTTAATGACAGTAAAGATTGTATTCTTCAACAAGAATGGTTAGACACCTTAAGCTGTTTATTTTTAGTTGATTTGTTGATTTTATTTCATTAATGTTTTAATTGCATACTTAAAAGTGCACTAGTCAGAGGACTGGTTTAAATGTTGAAATTGCACTTTTTCAGTGTGTAGGTTTGTAAGATTTTAATTGCATATTTGAGAAGTGACTATGTTACCAGATCTATGTTGGATTTGGTGTATAATGTGTAATACTGTGTATTTGTTGTTTACCAGTCGTACCAACCTTTGGATATTTTATTTTAAAAATATACTATTTCTACTATTTACTTTGAATACCTTTTGCTGGAGATACATCTTTAATTTACTGTTAGTACAAATTATAATGCAGTACAATACAATGCACTTTTACTATTAACGCAGTACTTATACAGTACATTCTGTTTTTCCCCCCATTTAAATAGGGGTATACATAATCCATACACCACTGCTCAAAGTTTAAGAGGTGGTTTCTGTCCTGACCCTCTCTCAGAAGTTGTTGTTGAGTATTATATTTCTGCAATGAATGTAGAAACTCTGTTTCAGAAGGTTTTAAGATTGAATTAAAAAGAAACTGTTTAATTGCATTGTAATTTAGTTGTGTGATATGTGATACATATATATTAAATGCATAGAGTATTGGTTACATTTATTTGGTAACATTTATCAAAAGAAAACTGGCAATGATTACCTAATTTTAGTGAGTAATGTAACGTAATGCAACCAAGTAAATTAAAATGTCAAGCACAAGAAAATAATAAAAATATACTGAATTACTTCATAACAGCAAATACTACAGATATATAAAATTTACTTAAAATTTTGAGTAAAATGATGTTCCTGCCAATGAAAAACAAGTAGACTTTACTTAATTTGTTTAAATAAATATAACTTAAAACTTGGATGTAATTAAGTAACTGTTACTTAATATCTTCACAACTGTTATGTTATATGGTACGTAGAATTTACTTGATACTGGCAAGTGAGTGTTACTTGATATTGCAGCATTAAATTTTACTTAAATAATTTGCGTGCAAATACTTACAATAATTTTTTCAAGTAAATCTTATGAGTTATTTTTTTCAGTGAGCAGACAAGTCATCAGACAAGGCGGAAACCCAAAGCCAGTCTCATCCTAAACAAGATGACAGACTAGAACGCTTTACTCATTTCTTGATGGGAATGTTGTCAACATTTAATGAGACCAATACATTTCTGCAAAAAGATGAACTTTGTATACATCGTTTGCACCAGTGACGTGCAGTCACTAGAGGCGGGGCCTCACCTGCCATCATGGAAAGAAAAAATATGTAAAAAGAAAAAAATCTAATTAAATTGTTATATGTATCCAGTGATTATACTATAAAGTTATTTTCCATTTAACTTCACCAGTTTTAGATTATTTGTATTCTTTCCACGTGCAAGATTGAATCTATTGTAACCTATTTTTATGGGCTTTCCTCTTTGTGATGTTAATTCCTGTTACACGCTGTTATACAGTATATGCCTTGCGCTCTTATTTTGAAGGCGCTAAGAGCGGAAGTGATGACACGTTGGAGTGGAGCGGAGGTTTTTGAAAGAAGGTAAATAAAGTGGTCCTCGTGTAAACTGGAGCCTCCGTGTTTATTATTTTGTAGTTTCATGCAGTATATGCGACATTTATAAACCCTCGGTTACACTATTTAAAAAAGTTATTTAATAAGAAGGCAAAAAGTGCAAAAACAATAATGTTCATGTTGGAGGAGTTGTGAATGACCGCAGGGCCACAAAATTAGGTACACCTGCAGACTGCAGCACGGATTTCATATTTCATTCATTCACAACTCCTCCAACATGAACATTATTGTTTTTGCACTTTTTGGCTTCTTATTAAATAACTTTTTTTAAATAGATTAAATCTTGCACGTGGAAAGTTTAAGTGTGGGCTTTAGTTGATATAACACTCTCGTCAGGGGGTGCATTGTACGACGGGAGTGCATTCATCCAGCACAACAGCGGGACATGGACTTCATTTATAAGTAAAGGTAAGACCATAATAACGTTTTTTTTGTATTAAATATGCTTTTTTGTGTGCTAGTTTGTATGTGTAAAGTTAAAGTTAAGTTAAAGTACCAATGATTGTCTCACACACACACTAGGTGCGGTGAAATTTGTCCTCTGCATTTGACCCCCTTGTTCACCCCCTGGGAGGTGAGGGGAGCAGTGGGCAGCAGCGGCGCCGCGCCCGGAAATAGTTTTTGGTGATTTAACCCCCATTTCCAACCCTTGATGCTGAGTGCCAAGCAGGGAAGAATGCTGGTATGAGCTTTTAAACATAATCCGTTAACTGCTGCCAATCAAATGGTGAATAAGATACTCTTTAGGGTTCATATGTTTGTAAATCTGACTGTGATGAAGTCAGTGCCTCACCAGCCATGAACCTCACCGCACGTCACTGGTTTGCACCATGTTCTGTGTACACAGTTCAGCAAGATAGCAATGAGATTTGTTAAGCCCAACATCATGACAACTGCTCCAGACATAACAAAGATAGACTTTGCTGACAGAGACAATCAGAAATATGACAAAGACCTATACATTGGCTCAGAATGTAGGGACTACTTGTCACATCATAGAGAGAACTGTGACTTGCCTGCCTTCTTTTCCAGTGTCAGGAGGTTCTATAGTGGCACATGTAGCTACATGATGGCTTCTTTCCCATTTGGTGATCCAGTGCTGGTGAATGCCAGATTCCTCGATATTCAGAACAGACAACAATGTAAATTCAGCCAGGTGACAGTCATCGAACGGTATCCACACTTCCTGAGCAAGGATGACAGGAAAAATGTTGAGGAAGAATTTTTCATGTACCAGTGTGACTCCCTCTGTGCTGCTATTGCTGAAGCTGAAAGAGTTGACAGTGCATGGCATGAATTTGCAAAACTGAAGGACACAGCTACAAGAAAGACCAAATATGAAGCTCTGTTCAAGGTTGCTAAATCAGTGTTGGTGATGTACCACAGTAATGCAGATTGCGAGAGAATCTTCAGCCATGTAAACAAAAACTAGACTGAGTTCAGGTCAAGTTTATCTACAAAAGTGTTGGGCAGTCTGATGACAGGAAAAATGATGATGACAGCTTCAGGAAGCAAGTGTCATAGTGTGACCCACTCAAAAGACCAGTTCAAAAAAGCCAAGAGATGCACAATGGACAGTAACAATTCTTTTCTTTTTTTTCATTTTATTTTTTATTGACATCCAGCATCAGACATTCCTATCCATTACATCATATTCACATACATCTTATATCTGTTGTCTGCCCTAAATGTCCAAATGTTTTTTGTTTATATCCCAACCATACCACCCACCACCCCCCGAAAAGAAAGTAACAGCAAAAAAAAACAACAACAAAGTAATATCTACAAATACAACAATTAAAACATAAAAAATAGTAACAATTCTTAAGACTGGACTTTAAATGTGTTTGTGCATGCCATATTTAATTCAAAATATTTTACAGTTTACAGCAAAACTGCAAAAGCATTAGTGGCTTCATGATATTGATCACTTGACTTTACCTTTACTCTACATTTAGGTGTTTGTTATGCCTTGGCGAGAATGAGGACTCAGGTGCAGATGGGGGACGATTGACATAGGCTTTATTTCAGTAGTGTCTTAGAACTCTCTTTAGACACAGTGACTAAACAAATGGCTACAAACTATACTTGATACACTAGAGTAAAAAAGGAAACCTAGCACAAGGCGTAAAACAAACGGAAAATCACTCCCGAGGGAGGAAAAAGGCAATAGCAAAGGTCTACACGGATCTAATAACAAAGAAACAACAATCTATGAATAGCTACACAAAAGGAAAATCGCTCATGAAGAGGAGGAGAAGCTATAAAAAGAAAGTACGCTATAAAGAGCTAAGAAAACTACAAATTAAAGCGCTCCAAGAGGAGGGAAAAAAGAAAGGCAAAGCACTATGAAATTAGCTAAAAAAAACTGACCAAAAAACTTTAGCAAATCAAAATAATTCCTCTTCAGAGGGTACAAAGAAATCAAGGAATAAGGCGAGGCAATACTTAACATCTTGGACAATGGTGGCAGACGGCTGGAGGTACATGACGAGACGATATACTCTGGCAACAAGACAGGGGAAGACGAGTGCTATATACACATGAGGGAGGGTGACACAGGTGGGCACAATCAGGAAATACATCAGACCAGTGACACAGGAGGAAGAGCAAGTGGCCTGAAACGAGAGGAAGATTAGATTTTCAACATAAAACAGGAAGCTCGCCAGACAACCCCAAAACAGGACTTCCCTCACTGCGGTGTGACAGTGTTAATTGTATATGTTCTTAGTCATACTGATTTTTGCAGTTTAATTTCTAGTGAAAGGTAACCCTATATTTGTGAACAAAAAGTGATTATTTTAGCCACACTTGTGCCTTTTCAGCTAATTATTAACTTGTCTTCATTGTCACTACTGTACATATGTTGATTTCAAATAGTATTGTGAAAGATGTAAAATTTGATAAGACAATAGTGGTGTTTTCATGTTAAAAATCAATGAATATTATTACTGATTTACGTGAAGTTAAGTCATAGAATAAAAAATGTTTTCATTTCATATGACCTTTGCAGTACAATGAGTTTTATGTTTTTTGTGAGAAGTGACCCTATGATTGTGGCAGACATGTGATGACTTTTGTGTAAATGCTACATTTAATTTTCATTGGTGTTTTAGAACAAGACATTAGCTGACATTATGTTCATTATTTCTACTGTTTATATTTTGACGTTGAATAGTTGAATCATTTCGAAAACATAAACAACATGCCAAGATATTTGTTATTTCATGCTATAAATCACAAATGGCTAATCAGATAAAGAAAGTTAGCTAATAGAATAAACATTGTTTGTACTCTATATGATTTTTGCAGTTGTTTTGTGTGTCAAAAGTTGCCTATGATTATGACAAATGTGAAGGTTTTAGCCACAATCTGTCTGAATGCTGAAATTCATTTTGCGTCGGCCCCTGGACCCTGGCTACTAGGCTTTTTAAGTTTCAAAAGTTGGCAGTTATGCACACCCTTTCACTGGTTTAGATCATATCTCTCTGACCGCACTCAAGTTTATTAAACTCCGTTCATCCAAATCCCCTCCGTCTCCCATTCCCTCTAGTGTGCCCCAGGGCTGTGTCCATGGTCCCTTGCTTTTTATCACCTACATTCATCCCCTTGGCAATATTTTCCGTACATTTAAAATAAATGTTCACTGTTTTGCAGATGACACTGAGCGCTACCTCTCTACCAAACCCACTGCTTCTCTTCCTCCTTCCTCCCTTACAGACTGCCTCAGTGAACTCAAACAGTGGTCCTTATCCAACTTCCCCCAACTCAATAATAATACAACTGAAATCTTAATTGTAGGTACAAAATCCATCCTAGCCAAAACCAACAGCTTGTCCGTTACTCTCGGCAATTCGTCCGTTTCACCCTCCTCCCAAGTTAAGAGTTTGGATGTCATCCTTGACAGCACATTCTTTTCAAGCCCACATAAACAACATTACCCGGTCTGCTTACTTTCATCGACACAATAGTAATCACCTTTTCCCATCCCTTACCCCACATACTGCTGCCATACTGGTCCAGAACCTAGTCACCTCTCGCCTGGACTACTGCAACTCTCTCCTGTTTGGTCTCCCTCACAAGTCATTTTATAAACTTTAGCTTCTCCAGAACTTGGCTGTAGGATAATCACCAGAATCCAGCACATCACCCCTGTTCTGCAACAACTCCACTGGCTGCCCATCAAACATCGTATCCAATTTAAAATAATTCTCCACATTTTCAAAGCTATCCACAACTTTTCCCCATCATATCTCTCTGACCTGCTCCATGTCGCCACGCCCTCACATTCCCTAAGATCCTTTTCATCCGTCTATCTTACTGTACCCTTATATAAACTGTCCATCATGGGTGCCCGAGCTTTCAGCCGCTCAGCCCCTCATCTTTGGACCTCAGTACCACCAGACCTTCACAATATAGACTCAATTTCCGTCTTTAAATCAAGACTTAAAAGACACCTGACTGCTTATTCACTGTAAATTGTATCTATCTTTGTTGTTGTTATCCAATTGATTTTATTGTTTTGCTTTTGTTCGGTGTCCTTGAGTGCCAAGAAAGGCGCATTATAAGTAAAAGGTATTATTATTATTATATAAAGATATACGACATAAGGTAGTGGGAAACAGTTTGTTCTGGACCAAAAATCACTCCATATTCTCTACTGTTTACTAGTGTTACTGTTATGTACAGGAGGAGTAGACGGCACAGACAACAAGGGTGTGATATTAAGCTCTATGATGTATTTATATATATAAATAACAAATAATAATATTAGTAAACAAGGGTATTGAGTGTGACTGAGCCAAAAGGGTGTATATGTGTGTGAACATTTGTAGGAATTAACTGCTGAGTGTTACCAGAGTGTTGAGCGAGAGGCAAGTCCAAAAGGGGCAGGCTCGTAGATCCGTGAGACAGGCAGGTGGTCGGGGGTGTAGCGAGGCGTCAAAAAGTCTGTGTCCAGGCTGGAGGTCGAGATCCAAGGGGCAGCCAGAGAACCAGAGGGGAAAACACAGGGGAGGCGAGACGCACTGCTCGTCATGTGGAACGAAGGCAGACTGCAGGAAGGACAACAAGGAATACACGAGACCAATCAAACATGACGGTGGAGAACACAACGGAGAGAGCAAGGTTGCATTGAGCTAGATGATCGCTTACGGTACTCGAACAGATGACTACGTTCTGGCGCGGGATAGCAGGTTGTGCAGGCTTTTGGAGGCAGGACCGCTGATCAGCCACAGGTGCGCCGATTGCTGATGATTAATTGCAGCTGCAGGCTGCAGCAGGACTTATACGCGCCTGGCGCGCTCCTGGAAGTGCGCTCTTGGAGGTGCTCTCATCAGAGCGCACATATGAGTGCGCATTGGCATGCCCGGACCGTGACAGTTACCATACTATACATATTAATATGTACACATTTTGGGAAATAACTATAAATGTACACTTTATTCACTAATCGGGTTACAAAATAGGTCAGTTGGGATAATACATAACGTTGAATATCGAAAACATTCAAACATCTAATTTATTGAATCAAAAATATTGATATTCAATGATTTGGTGTACTCGCAAACGGCTAAGATTATGTACAAAGCAAACTATAAGCTGCTACCCAAGACTGCACAACAATTCTTCTAAAGAAAAAAAAAAGATACATATAACCTTAGCGAAAAATTTTACTACAACATTTGTATGCACGTACAACACTTAAGACATTTAGTATACAAGTATGTGGATTTAAAAGTATGATTAATATTCAGTTTAGGAAACTGTTAAAACTCAAAATGTTTACAAAGTACAAGGAAGAAGAATCCTGATAAACATCTTGAACCTTGTTTAAAATAAATGATAATCTTATTCATCTCATTATGTAAATCATAACTTAATTACCTATTTCCAGCCAACCATGTTCTACCGTTTGTCCCGTACTGGGTCGCAGGGTGTGCTAGATCCTATTCCAGCTGCACATGGGTACACCCTGGACAAGTCTTCATCACAGGGCCAACACAGATAGACAACATTCACACTCACATTCACACACTAGGGACAATTTAGTGTCACCACTCAATTTATCCCCAAGTGCATGTCTTTGGAGGTGGGATTTTGTTATTGTTTATTGAAGTATTTATTATGTTTTACGTACTCATTTATCTATTTACTTACTCATGTATTCATGTATTCACTGTTGTGTTCCAGATTGAGTACAAACAAATGTGTTCGTAATTGCTATGAAACGAAAAGAGGCAGGATTAAAAAAGCTCTGCTTCTTCCTACTCCTTTT
This sequence comes from Entelurus aequoreus, assembly GCF_033978785.1. NCBI lineage: Eukaryota > Metazoa > Chordata > Actinopteri > Syngnathiformes > Syngnathidae > Entelurus > Entelurus aequoreus. Next base: position 32,159,695 of record NC_084738.1, read on the forward strand.
CGGACACGCAGTAATGAGAAACTGAAAATATCAGGGTTCGTACACCTTTTCCATGGCCAAATTCAAGCACTTTTTAAGGACTTTCAAGATCAATTTTCCAGTTTTTCCAGTACCCTTCAAAAGGTGAAAACCCGTGTGAATCAATCCATAGCCTTGTTGTTTGAGGTCACCAAATGCTGTCTGTAGGAAAAATACGGAAAATCTGCTAAAACCTAAGCCTAACATTGAACCAGCAGTTATCATTAACTGAATGGGGCATAGAAAATGAAGCAGTGTTTCTGTAGACTATTCAATGTCATTGGTGGTTGCAAATGTGTCTCCATTTGTGTTGTTTTTCAAATGTCTTGTTCTTTTTCTTACTTACAGCACTCAATGCCATCGAACAGCATGGATTGATTCACACCGTATTTGTGCTTGTAAACTGTATAACGTGATATAAATACACGCACCCTCAAAATTTCAATTTCACTAATTTATTAACAAAACTGTTCCACATTAATATAAGGATGATAAATTAAAGGAAAATATGTTGTTTGTTTCACAACACCACAGTCATTAAGCATATCTAGCCTTATAACTAGGGATGATGTTTGATAAGAAATTATCGAGTTCGAGCCTATTATCGAATCCTCTTATCTAACCGATTCCTTATCGATTCTCTTATCGAGTCCAGATATGTTGTTATATATGGAAAAAAAACACACAATATTTGGTTTAACAAAAGCTCACTTTTATTATATAAGAAAAAAATAAAATCTAATAAATAAATAAATATTGACTATTACCGCCCTAAAATAATAAAATAAAATAAATAAATATTGACTGTTGTTACCCAAAGTATATTAAGTGGGATTTTTCAGAAAAACAAATATATACAGTAACACAAAAACAACCTGTCTCTGTGATCACTATAGGTGTATAAATAATAATATAGTGTTAAATAAAATCAGTCCCTTGGGCACAAAACTGAAAATAATACAGCTCTCCAAAAAGTGCACTTCTGCTGCTATTTGACATAACTGTTTGTTATGATGCTTTGACATTTTTGCACTTTATTTCTTTATTGAAAAAAAATTATATGAAGAGAAAAGTTGTTTGCAAATGTGGTTACAATGCTAAAAAATGAAAAGTTAAAGCTAAAAAAATAAATACACTTTATTGAGTTAACATTATTTCTTTATAGGGGGAAAGATGTGATGTTATGAGCTAGGCTTGGGAATATAACAACTACACTACCCAGAATGCAACGGGAGTGACGAGCATGCGCGCTAGCCCCGAAAAGTGCTGTTGCATGTCGCCACCCGGCAGCCAAGAATGAGGTTATGAGCACGCTGTGAAAGTAAACGTCAAGAACTCAGCCAACACGCCTCGTCTGCATTATTTATAATTACACAGACAACACATATACAGTGTGATTTTGTTTTGTTTACAAGGAAAGAAAAACAAAAGTTAAAAAAGGGAGATCATGTCATATATGTTGTATATATATATGTATGTGCTGCGGTTGCTTTAAGAACGTTGCGACAGCTGCCGTAAAGGAGGTGCGTTGCTAGCCTGGTTGCTATGTTTCCGGTTGGTCGTAAAAGTGTTCGTCATGTGTTTGTACCCTGCTCAAATCTCTCAGTAAAGTTATTCATAAAGTTATTCTCCTTTTGTTTTGAACTGTATTACACCTTGGAGCGCTTTTTCCGGTCCATTGTTTTTCCTGCTTTCCCCAACTGCGCCTAATGACTGAGCTACATGACGTCATTTCTTGTGATGTCTCATGGAGCATTTCTGGTCGGGACGGGATCCGTTCCGAAGGATTCCAATAAAGAACCAACTCTTTTTCTTTACTATGGTGGTCTCGATAACGGGTACCGGTTCTCAAAAAGGGATCCGAGTCCGAGGACTCGGTTCTTTTCTTATCGAACAACCGGGAAAACCGGTTTCGAGTGTCATCCCTACTTATAACTCTGGCTATGATAACAAATGAACAAAAAGACAAAAGTTACCTTTTTTTGCTTTCACTGAGGTAGCCAGACAAGAAACTAACAAAAATAATAGAGCAAGAAATGCATTCAACCATGTTGGGTAAAAGCTACAACATCATTCATATTAACTCAGCTCTAAGTTGTGAAAAAGGTTCCAAATTATACATTACATGACCTTTACAGTACAAACAAGTCCAATAATGGACTAATAATTTCCATCCAATGTTCATTAAAACGACAACCTCCCGGGATGATGGACCGATGCACCACTGTCCTCTTGGGGGCAACACAGAGCCGTATATACATGGCATGTAAGGGCTCGCGCAAAGTCAACAGATCAAGCGTGTAGCTTTAATTTTTAAGGACACTTATCTTATTTTTTTCCATTTTATAATTTGCCTATTGAGTCAGACTGCCGGGAACTTTGATGAACATTTCCAACATTTACAAGCACTTCACCCAAAATTCAAGCATTTTTCAAACCTTGAAAACACAACATTAATATCCAAGCATTTTCAAGGTTTTTAAGCACTCGTACGAACCCTGAAATATGTAATCGAAATAAAATATCAACACCATAACCATAATCATAACCAATAGTATACGTCAGTGTAAACTTTCTTTGTGCTACACCTCAGTCACTGATATGTGTATTACTTACTGTTTTACTGTGTCGCAAAGATACCTTTCGAAAAGGTCAGCTCATGATGGCCCGAGAGCAAAATCAATACTGAAGATACCGGTTTTTAAATTGTTGTCTAAAGGTAAAAAAAATCCAAATTGAGACTAATTGTATTTTTGTAAAGAAAATATTTTTGACATAGCTTTCGTGATGGGTCAACGCCTGGCTGACCTCAACCCCGAGAACTGACGCAGTGATACTTGTCATTCCTAGAAACTGTTACTAGATCTCATTGTTGAACCAAACGGGAGTGTCGTCTATCTCTGCGGTGACTTATTCATTATGAGTGAATTTGTTTTTATAAATCTGTGCCAGTGTGTAATGTGTTATATACATCAGGATGCAACTGGATGACACAATGGTTAGAGAGAGAGAGAGCATATCCTGCATACCTCTTCAACTCCCTCCCACTTTTTGAGTAAAGAGACTCACTGGCTGTTGTCTCTCTCCGTCTCTCTCCCCTCCCTCCCTGCCTCTTTGCTTCACACACACTCTCTCTCTCACACACACACACATGCACTCTCATGCAAAAGGGGGGTGTTTCCAAGTCGGGTGGTATCTCAATATGTTCATCCCTGTACTTCTCATTTCCAGTTTATTGAACATCTGTTTTGGATTGCTATATGCCTTTTGATATTTTTTGTTTAGCCACCAAGCTCCGTTGAGAGAATGGCAAGGAATGATGAGGCTGTTACCACTCGCACCTTTTTATTCTAGACACTTTGGACCGTGTTTCCCAATGAGCAACTCATCGGCAATGGCTGGATTTCAGTTGTAGCATATCTTTTTGTGTTGTGTCCCTCAAGTCAACTGGATATATTCAAAGTTTTTTTTTTTGGTTCCAGCACCTGCTGTGTTCACCTCGCAAACAACCAATAGAAGCTGCTGTAGGTTTTTTTTATGGAGTGTGAAATTTTGGAGATACGTGGAAAGTTTCAACGGGAAGACTAAAACAAACGCATGATGGATAGACCGGCTGCAAAGTGCTGAAGTGTTCCTCCGTTCAAGACAACACAGGTGATGCAAATTAAGTTTAGTCATACTGATTTATTCTCTTTAATGAAAAAATGTGCAAACGGCTTTTTTCAAGACATGGGAGCATTAAGCCAGGCCTTCTTCGCTTCTAATTAAAATAATATTCATGGGGCACTCATGGTATATTGTATTATTACGACAGAGTTAAACCCCCGCGCCCCCGAAAAAAAAATCCAATTAACTTGAATCAAGAATAACATTCTCATTATTCATGTGATGTAAATCACAGATAGTCAAAGGTCTCGTCTTTGAATCCAACAGCACAGGGTGTAAAAACTCAATTGGCATGAGCTCAGCGCTATTTTCAGCGCTACAGAGTGTTTGCTATCTAATTTATCTCAGAATGGCGGTTGTCCATATTTAGTCCGCTCACATACACAGTCTGAGGTCCCTCAAGGTATATGTTTAAAAAAATGTCTACAACAGGGGCGTCCAAACTCTTTGCCAGCGAGGGCCGCATACATAAAAGTTGAAGGAAGCAGCGGCCACTTTGATACATGTTGTACATCAGTGGCGTGCGGTGAGGTTAATGTCTGGTGAGGCACTGCATCATCACAGTCAGATTTACAAACATATTAACCCTAAATAGTATCTTATTCACCATGTGATTGGCAGCAGTTAACGGGTTATGTTTAAAAGCTCATACCAGCATCATTTAAACAACTGTAGCACACAAAAAAGCACATTTAATAAAAAAAACATTATTATGGTCTTACCTTTCTTGCTGGACATCCACACAGCCAGCCTTTGCGTGTGTACCACGCCGTTTGATAAAAACGGGTCTTCTGTCCCGAAGTCAAAAGCAAACCTTTTAGCTCCAGCGTTGGTCTACCTTTAATTATTACCTCCTTCTTCGATTGAAAGTCCAGTTTAGAAAACAGTTTTATTTTACATATGTAATCCTCTATGTTTTTAATAAAAGTCCAGGCGAGAGGAAATAAACAATCACTGCACTAATTGACTTGCAAACTTTTTTTTTTTTTTTTTTTTTTTTTCTTCTGCGGCGAGGAATGATCTCTGGGATCACTACCGCCCTCTACCACCAGGAGGCCGGATTACTGCGAGCCTCAGACATTACGTTTTTTGCAGCAGTTTTATGAATGCTCAGCACAAGAAATACGTTACACACATACAGTTGTTGACAAAATACACTGTACATTATATACCTCAGCTAACTAAACTATGCCATAGTTTAGTTAGCTGATATAATTCATATAGCAATACAGTCTCACTGTACAGCAGCTCAGCAGTTAGCCGAGTCATTGTGCACAATCCATGTTGAGGCACAAATCGGTGACGTACCTCAACTGGCTGCTGATCACCGCACCGTCTCTTCTCAGTATTTGAACGGCAAATGTGAAAATAAAAATAAAAATAATCTAAAACTGGTGAAGTTAAATGGAAAATAACTTTAGTATAATCACTGGATACATATAACAATTTAATTATATTTTTTTTCTTTTTACATTTTTTTTCTTTCCATGATGGCAGGTGAGGCCCCGCCTCCCCTGCCTCTAGTGACTGCACGCCACTGTTGTACATTAAAGATACTAAAAACAATACAATGTAAGTCAATCAATATATGCTAAACTTTCTGAACAAAACATCTACATCTTAGCTTTGTGTTATAGTAAATAAAGCAAATTCTGTAATTGTTAATGAAACCTCCTTAAAATGTTTATTTTATTCTTATTTTCTTCACTAATAATATATTATTCCGATAACTCAAATATTTTTGAGGGCTTAAGCACACTCGAAAACATACATATCCTGCAAGAAATGTGTACACAAATTCATCATGACAGTACCCACGGAAATCATCACAGACCATATGCAGTAAGTTACACAGTTCGTTGGGCATTTTGGTTTTCTGGCCCAATTTTTTAGGAGATACTATTGTTTTTTTATTTTTTTGTGTAATGTTCTAATCTGGGACGTGTTCATATTTTCTGTACAATGTGTCAATAAAAAAACAAGTTGTGGGGGCCAAATGGTTCTTGGGCCGCACTTTGAATGCCCAAAGTCTTCAAGGCAATGATAAAAAAAGGACCACTGATGGTGTATAATTCCCATTGATGACTTTTTGTGTTTATGCCCTGGAATCATTTCCCATGCAATTCTCCTTTCGTGATTGAAAGGCAACCAGTCCAGCGTTCAGATCTCCGTTCTGATATGATTTTTTCCGACAACTGAATGTCCTTACAGAAAGTAAAATGGTGTAGTGACAATGCAGAATTAAACAATAACAATAACCGTATTACATTTTACAAACTGTTTAGTTGACACTTCCCATCATACTGTAGACTTTAATGCAGGTAACCTTGAAATGTATCCACCGTAAACGTTTCCCTATATAAGATCCATCACTTTTAATACATCCATTTTCTACCGCTTGTCCCTTTTGGAGCCTATCTCAGCTGCATTCGGGCAGAGGGCGGGGTACACCCTGGACAAGTCGCCACCTCATCACAGGGCCAACACAGAGACAGACAACATTCACACTCACATTTACACATAAGGGCCATTTTTTTTTTTTTGTGTTGCCAATCAACCTATCCCCAGGTGCATGTCTTTGGAGGTGGGAGGAAGCCTGAGTACCCGGAGGGAACCCACGCAGTCACGGGGAGAACATGCAAACTCCACACAGAAAGATCCCGAGCCCGGGCTTGAACTCAGGACTTCGCTGTATAATAACACATTTCGTGGCGTATGCTTTACTGTACCTGTAGTTTGTTTTTTGCCGCGGTTGTCTATATATTCCCCATGGGTGTATTTTTTTGGGTAAAAGTTTTTTCACGTTTTATGTCTCTTGTTAGCTTAGTTCTGTTTCAGCACCCCTGTTTTGTTTCTCCTTGGTTGCCATGGTTATTTATTGTTTTCACCTGCCTCTGATTACTGTTCGGCATACTCACCTGCTGCCGAGCACTAATCAGAGAGCTATTTAGTCCTGCCTTTTCCCGTCACTCAGTCTGGTGCTTTTGTTTGCGCTCATGCAACTGTTACGTGTATTCCTTGTGTTTTTTGCGCTAAGTTCCGCCTTAGTTTTCCTGTGTAGCTATCCCGTTAGCTTCCAGTGCTATATGCACACGCGTTTTGTTTGTTTTCTTGTGTTTGTTTGTTCCGGCCTGATTTATAGTAATAAATCATTCTTCTTACCTGCAAGCAGCTGCCTGTCGTTTCGCCGCTTCCTGGAAATACGACCTCCGGCATCAACATGCCACGACCACGTCCCAAAGTGCTCGTGTTTATGTCACAGATTTTGGTTTGAAATTGGTTTTATAAATCATTTGAACGTCCCCTTACAAAGTCATGAACAGTCCAGGATCTTGGGGTATCAATTTTAACAGAGAGAGAATATAAAAAGATAGGGATAAAAGGTTATAATTTTTTATTTAATTAAGTGAAATAAGTATTTGATCCCAACCAGCTGGGGTTCCAACCTGTGCCCATGCACAAATTAGGCTTGTCTCTTAAGTCAGACACTTGGTGGGAAAGGAAAATAAACACAAATAAATATATATACAATATGCAAGATCTCCCCTTTGGGGAATAAAAATAATTCTGAATAAAGCTGAGGGATCTACCCTGGATTACACGGATTTGCATTGTAAATCCAAATCAGAGGAGTGAGCCAACATCCCTCATGAGATGCACACAACCCTGGTGACCCACTACAAAACACATCTGATATAAATGTTTGCCAACTAAGGATTCTCTACTGACTCACATTACTCAAATACAAATCAGTTAATACATGTGATTAAAATGTAATTCTATTTTGTTTGCCAATATGCTGTCTCTCTGTTGCTTTTGTGCACGTCATGGGATTTTGACTGACTAGCGATCAGTCCAAAGTATAGTCCACATTTCGCCCTCGTACAGATCAGTTCCAGCCGCCTCTGCCATGACCTAAAACAGAATAGCACTATGTGGAATAATCTAATGTTAGGTTTTTTAACCCCTCCCATTTCTGTTCCAGTATCTTCACAGATGACTACTGTGTCAATGGAGTCTGTGGGAGTCCTGGTGGAAAGGAGCCCCAATACCACGGACCCACCTCAGAGCTCTCATGAGGACACTGCTGCCACCTTCACCATTGGCACCATTCTCTCCATCATGTGCCTTGTGGGAGTGTTGGGGAACATTTACACCCTTGTGGTGATGTTCCATTCCATGAGAAATGCAGCGTCAATGTACATTTACATCATCAACTTGGCTTTGGCAGATCTGTTATACCTGCTCACCATCCCGTTTGTAGTGTGCACACACTTCCTAAAAGAGTGGTACTTTGGGGACATAGGCTGTCGGATCCTCATCAGCATGGACTTTCTGACGATGCACGCCAGTATCTTCACACTGACAATCATGAGCACTGAACGGTACTTTGCAGTTCTCAAACCACTGGATACAGTGAAACGATCTAAAAGTTATCGGAAGGCCATCGCTCTGCTCGTCTGGGCTGCTTCTCTTATCCTCACATTGCCTATGATTGTCAGCATCCAGTTAATAACGGTGGACAACAAAGCCATGTGTCGCCCAACTTTGTTACCTCTGTCCTACAAGATTTACATCACCTTCCTGTTTTGCACCAGCATTGTTGCACCGGGGCTCATCATTGGCTATCTATACATCCAGCTTGCTCGGACTTACTGGGTTTCACAGACAGAGACCTTCAAACAGACCAATAAGCTCCCCAATCAGAAGGTCAGTGGATCTCAACGTAATCTTTTGGTAATAAAGTACTGTATGCAAAATCTTAAACACCATCATATTTGTTGTTTCCGCAATACGAGAATGAAGACGTGTACCTATAATCATACACAGTCATGCACAGACTTTCTGCTTATGTTGGCCTGATATACTAAGATCCCAAATAACAAGTGCTAAACAGTGTGCGCAAACCATACAATTGCATGTACTAGTAATGGGCATGTTGCGGGTGATCTATTAAGACTGCGTGTGCAATTTATAGCAAGTGCAAACGTGGTGTCCTATTTGTGTGAGGATTTTTCATGTACTACGCGGCTGCCACCATGTAGACAGTCAATTCCCTTCACATTCATGTTATCATGCTTCTACTTGTGGCCTTTTTGCTATGTTTTGAAACATGGAGCAAACTACTATAATATGTACCACTTTCTATGCGATTCTTTAATTTACAATGGAGCCCACTTTTTAGTGTGCCAGAGGTGTGCCTTGGGAGACGCAGGTAAAACAGTAGCATGCATTCGAATGATCTCAATGCAAGAAAATGCATATTGCAAAAAGTTTATATATATATATATATATGTATATATATATATATATGTATATATACATATATATATATATATGTATATATATATATATATATATATATATATATATATATATACATATATATATATATATATATATATATATATATATATATATATATATATATATATATATATATATATATATATACATTAGGGGTGTCAAAGTTATTGCGATAACGTGTTAACTTTACTTTAACGACGCAAATGTTTTCACTGTGCACGTGTCCTAACTCCTTTTGTACCCTTGTAAGGTAATGTGTATACTGTATGACAGAAATATGTTGATTGTCTACATGGGCACAGAAAGGTCACACTCTCCATCGTCTATCATATTGCACTGATCACCTCCTTCTGACCACGGCGGCCAGTTTGCACACACATTTCAAACATACTAAATATAGACGCAAAAACAGCAGTTTTAAAACTGTGTCATGCTTGATTAATCAAATTGTGAGTGGTAAAGGATCGTATTTGCATCACCACCTCCTACTTTTGTGGGTGTTCTAACAACCTACACATTTTCTGCATATCCATTATGACAGACACGCTCGATGGATTGTGCTCTCTAGTTTGCGCTCTCTAGTTTACGCTCTCTAGTTTGCGCTCTCTAGTTTGCGTTCTCTAGTTTGCGCTCTCTAGTTTGCTCAATAAAGAGACGCAATCCTCTGTACACAAGTTTAGTATATCAGCTTTGTGTGCATTATCAAATAAGCACATGTTTTATTCCACATAAACCTTTAGTAGATCAAGCCCTGTATGTCTGACTTTTTACATTGTTACGATGATTTAATGACACTCATTAAAACAACAAAGCTCTAGTAGTGGTCGAAGACTTTTGCACTGCTCATTAGAAGAATTTCCATTTCCATGTCTCACATTAACTATACATACAGGCTACTTATTGTTTGGTTCAAGATCAGTGTAGCAATGTGGCAGTTTTTGGAGAAACATGATGGTTGGTGAGACGATGAGCCAACATCATTTCTGACTCTCACTTAGCCTAAATTCTTATTCAAAAAGCCAAATCGCTGTAAATTGTAAATTAAGCATGGGCGCCAACTCAAAAAGGTAATTGACATCAAAAATCACACTTAATCTCTATGAATATTCAGGGTGTCAGAAACAGTACTGAGGCTTTTATAATCTGGGATCAGACCCAAATCTGCAGAGGTAGTCAAGATCAAATATACCACTTAATAAGTCTGCAAATTTGAAATAAATCTCCCAAACCTTTTGCTAATCTTCAGACAGAAATTAGCGATTATTCACAGAGAATAAAAAATATACAGATTTTTTTAAATAGCTGAGCCAAAGTTCTTTGGGAAACTAACTTTAAAAGTCAAAAGTCCATCTGTTGAAAACTTCAACAGATTGTCCTATCACTCCTAGTGTAGCAGTGATTGATTGACATGGACAACATAACCTGTTGCTGTTTTCCCTTCTCACCATGTGGAACATAAATTAATCTGTGGGTGCCTCTCTGCCTTGCTCTTTCTCAACAAACACGTTGGCAACAAATGTCAGTGGACTCATATGAAGTGCATGCACGATAAGAGCGCACATAACAGCACGTAGCAGGAAACCATCTGACTGACAATGGTGAGGCCATCAACTTCAGAATCGCAATCCAGTAATTAGGAAAAACCATTAGGACGCAGGTCAAACAGTAGACATGATGTAAATATGTACACTGTGCAATATAATGCATCTCTCTCCCATAACCACAAATGCCATTTTCTGGTTGAGATTAATCAGATAAGTCCAAAAAGGAACACACCCTATGTGGGCTGAGAGGATAACAACTAGTTATGCTTGTGGGTGTAAAACAAATAGAGCTAATGAAGTTCTGGCGGAATTTCAGGAAATAGTGGTGGTGCAGCTTCATACTGGAATTATGCTCTGTATGTAAACATTACTATGAAGGGAACATCCATATAAAGATAGTGTATTTAGATCATTAAGTTATATTGCAAATGTTATTCTGCGAAATGGGCAAAAGATTTTTAGAATTGTGTTCAAAGAAATAATGTGACTGTTTGCTTTACTTGCAAATTTGCACTACATTTTGTACGAAAGGTTCAGGAAGTATGTTGCCTAGCTGTGTTGTTTTGAAACTTTGTTCATTTCTCTGAGTGCATCGATTTACCGTAAATTCGCTAATTATTCACTCAACTGCAGAGTCTCCAATTATTGCTGGGTGTGTTGTCAATGAGTGAGTAATCTATAAAATAGCGTGTACACCGTTGCAGCCTTCAAAGCCCTCTAAATCAACTTCAAAACCCTCCAGCAATGTTTTATATACACACTGCAAGTACCGTATATATATATATATATATATATAAAATGTAGTAAAAGACACCTTCATAACAATATGTAATATGTTCAATATTTACCTATTTTGATAATTTCCGGAACTGTTTCCTTCCGCAAATTGATTTCTGTTTCCATAGCAAAGCACGTCTGACTTCTGGCAACAAATGTTTGTTTCTACTTCCGGAATCAAACAAGCGTGTGTTTTCTATGGCAGACTTGGTAACAGACAACAAAGACGACTATTTTTGGACAAATGAGGATTCACAACCTTATCTTTTTGAAACTAAATATACTGAGGATGAACTACTGCTAATAGAAGCGTGCATGAAAGAAAAGTGAGATGTTGGAGCAGATAAAAGCCGGGAGAAGGGGATGAAAGCGATGTTCACGCTATAAATATGGAACTTGGAGACAAGCTACTTCGACATAAATGGATTGCTTACACAAAATCAATAGGAAACGTCCCTGGTCAGCTGGACCAGACGAACAGCTGTCCATCTAGTGAGTCACTTTAATATCGACCATTATACACGCAGCACGCTATTCAGGAACTGTGATTGGATATATTCTGAACTTGTCTCACACATTTACATGAACAAATTTAATATGATTGAGTGTGAATGTTGTCTGTCTATCTGTGTTGGGCCTGCGATGAGGTGGCGACTTGTCCAGGGTGTACCCCGCCTTCCGCCCGATTGTAGCTGAGATAGGCTCCAGCGCCCCCAGCGACCCCAAAGGGAATAGGCGGTAGAAAATGGATGGATGGATGGAACATAGGTTTACTGAGGGCTGAGGGAAGGAATGTGTGTGTCTAGCGGAGGCTGACGCAGGTGATGGGAAGATGATATCATACGAGTGTAGTACCGTGTCCCTTTTTCAGCTCATTTCTCCACTACTGCGGATCATTTTGTCAACTTGTTATATGTTTATAAATGGTTGATTTATATAGGCTAGTAAGGTAAAGTTTTGTACCTGACAAGTTTCGGCTATCTTGCTTCTGCAGCCTTCATCAGAGGTGTCACGTGATGTTAGCGTGACGTCATCTGTGACGTGTTATATGGATTGTTCCATCCCACCTGAAGTGGTGGGATGGGAGGTTGCAGAAGCAAGATAGCCGAAACTTGTCAGGTACAAAACTTTACCTTACTAGCCTATATAAATCAACCATTTATAAATACACATTAGTAGGCTAAATGAACCTCTTCAACATATAACTTGTTATATGTATGTTTTGTGGGTAAATTAAAATGTACTTTTTCAACTTCAAACTTTTTGATTTAAGGGGGCAAGACATTTACTATGTAGAGCCGGCCCCGCTTCAAAGTCAGAATCATTCAAGCGATGGCTGCAAATTACACTCCTCTCGCTTGGTCCGTCCCATTTTGCACTGGTCAATTAAACTCCAGAAGTGCATACTTTTCACATATTTTCATAATTTGTAAATCTATGCAGGCTGATCCCCTTTTTACCCGTATTGCTACAGCCTGCAACGATTCATCCGGCAGACATCTTTTCTAATTCCTTCAAATTCTGCATGGGAATATCGTGATTTGGGATGAAGATGCTACCAAAACACTTACTACACGATATGAAATTGCCTCCAGTCTTCTGTAGGTGACATCAGCAGGCTGTATTTGGCTCTAAAAGTAGGGGTTCTAAAAATTTACGGAAACTCGTTACAAAACAATCCTAAAATTACAGCAGTGTCTATTTCGGGGGAATTTTTACCTTCTGTCGCAGTCGATTAAATTTGAATTCAAAAGCATGATAGCCGCATGAAGGAGAAGACAGCAGGGCTCAAGTATAGTCCCCTTAAAGTACACTATGTTCTGGTGAAATGAAGCATGGTAGCATGTCAACATCGTTATTCAAGTTATCGACAAAGATTAGCTTTGTTTCATGTTGTAGGTACTGTTTCCCTCACTTGTTCATACACTAAACCATTTTTGTATTTACACCCACAAGATTGTCCAATATAGAAATAAAATAATATCACTTGGTTTTATGAAAAAAAAAAAATAATAATAATCTTAGAATTACTAGTTACTCTGTACATGCCATCATGTTACTGTAATGTTTTTTTGATTGTTTGTCTATTTTGTTTTATGTCACCCAAAGGTTCTCTACCTGATTTTCACCATTGTGCTCCTCTTCTGGGCCTGCTTCTTGCCCTTCTGGATCTGGCAACTTCTGGATCAGTTCCATCCATCGCTGCCCCTGTCCAACAAAGCCAAGCGCAACATCACTTACCTGACGGCATGTCTGACATACTCCAACAGCTGCATCAACCCATTCCTATACACTCTTCTTACCAAGAACCACAAGGAGTACTTGAGGAAGCACAACCGGTCCTGGTCAGCCGGCAGCTATTTTAACCGGAGGAGTCGTTTTCAGAGCTCGCCACGCAGGTCGCCGTCCTTTAGCAGCCAGCAGTGTACAGAGAGCTTCATGCTCACACGCACAGCCTCCATGCGTGCTCAAAACAGCGGTTTGTAAGGTAGGCAAATGTTTGTTTTTTGGGGGACTTTTTGCTGTAGTTTTGTTCAATTTTGTGCTTATCTGACACAAATCAAAAGGGACAAATTGTGAGATAACAAAGCATGATACCATCATGCTAATATTATTAGTTAGGAACTGATATCGGGGTTACAAAGTTAAAATTACAGCAACAATTAACAGTACTCAAGTGTATTTATCATATGATACACTTTTGACAATGTAAAAAGTTATTTAATGGTCTACAATAGTGGACACCTCTGAGGTTGTTTTAGCATTAGCATCAATGCTAACATTAGCATCGATAGACTCTACCCGCATTCTTTTTTTGAACAGTCAGAGGTCGGGTCTTCTGGATGATACCCAGCAATATGTTTGGAGGAGAAAAGGTGAGGCGTTTAATCACAGGAACACCACCCTACCGTCAAGCATGATGGTGGTAGTATTATGCTCTGGCCCTGTTTTGCTGCCAATGGAACTGGTGCAATACAGAGAGTAAATGGGATAATGAAAAGAGAGGGTTACCTCCAAATTCTCCAGGACAACCTAAAATCATCAGCCCCGAGGTTGGGTCTTAGGTGCAGTTGGGTGTTCCAACAGGACAATGACCCCAAACACACATCAAAAGTGGTAAAGGAATGGCTAAATCAGGCTAGAATTAAGGTTTTAGAATGGCCTTCCCAAAGTCCTGACTTAAACGTGTAGACAATGCTGAAGAAACAAGTCCATGTCAGAAAACCAACAAATGTAGCTGTACTGCACCAATTTCGTCAAGAGGAGTGGTCAAAAATTCAACCAGAAGCTTGCCAGAAGCTTGTAGATGGCTACTAAAAGCGCCTTATTGCAGTAAAACTTGCCAAGGGACATGTAACCAAATATTAACATTGCTGTATGTATACTTTGACCCAGCAGATTTGGTCTCATTTTCAGTAGACACATAATAAATTCATAAAAGAACCAAACTTCATGAATGTTTTTTGTGACCAACAAGTATGTGCTCCAATCACTCAATCACAAAAAAATAAAAGTTGTAGAAATTATTGGAAACTCAAGACAGCCATGACATTATGTTCTTTACAACTGTATGTAAACTTTTGACCACGACTGTACATGTTACAGCTTAGGGGTCACTCCCGCAAACGTTTTTGAAATTGGGTATGTAAGCACCACGAGTGGCCCCTACTCAGGATCGAGCTTCTGCAAAAGTAAGCCCTGGTGAAGAATTATGCATTCTCTTTACAGCAAAAGGGCAAACACGTCCGATTCCACCCTTGTGATCAATGAGTGATCACAAGGGTGGAGGCCAGTCCACGAGAAAAGGGAAGTGATGAAGAGGGAGATGCTTGGGTAGTTTCATCCATGGATAAGAGGTATTTTGTCAAAAGGATGTGTAGCTAACTACAATTAATCTAAAAAAAAAGTATAATAATAATATCTGAGGCCAATTCCTTCTTTTTAAGACTTTGACATGTGTATCTTTATTTCCTTAGCTGTGGGAATACAGCTTGAACTTGAGGTTACATTTGGAGTCATTATTCTTCCAGCCTTGTGCAAATGATTAAACATACCAAAACACACATCTATGTCCCCAAAACAACAGACTAGAGTATTTTCCAAATGGCACGCTATAATGACATATTTTAATTGGGCTGAGTATGTTGGTTGGTTGGTTGAAATGTATTTCGAACGTGTATGCAGTATCAATATGATATGTCACATATTTTACATATTTTCTTTACATGTAGAACCTTTATTTAACCAGATAAGAAAACCCATTGATATCAAGATCTCTTTCACAAGGGTGACCTGGCCAAGAGGTCAACAGCACATGTCACAGAGCAGTTTCAAAAATAATACATTAAGACATACATTTTAAAATACATAAGAGTAAAACAACAGAGATTTACATCTTTAAAAACACAGGCACTGTGCAAACGTCTCTCGCTGTTTGTCCCTCAGGACAGAACAGAAGGCTCCAAATGGAAGTAGTTCTGTAAGTTTCAGTTTCGTCTGCAATGCATTCCATGCCATAGGGGCAGCAATGCCAAAAGCTCTTTTGCCAAATTCAGTCCGTACATGAGGAACAGTTAAAACATACAAATTGTTAGAACGTAATGCGTAAGAGCTGCTTTTTCTTTGTAACAGAGTACACAAGTATGGAGGTATTAAACCTAAAAGAGCCTTATAAATGATAGTCAGCCAATGTGTGTATCTGCGTGCACTTAATGAAGATAAGTCTGACTTCATATACAGTTGACAATGGTGGGTGAGACTACGACAGCCAGTAACAAATCTTAGTGCTGAATGAAAAACAGTGTCCAAGGACTGGAGGCATTTAGATGAAGCACTAAAATAAAGCACGTCTCCATAATCAATTACAGGCAAGATAGTTGCTGTCACCAATTTCTTTCTGACTTTAAGAGAGAAGCAGTTTTTATTTCTAAAAAAGAAACCAAGCTTTACCCTAAGCTTAGAGACCAAGTTGTTAATATGGGCTTTAAATGAAAGCTCCTGATCAAGAGTAAAACCCAAGTACTTGTAATTTAAGACCTGCTTTATAGGGTTTCCATTTGATGTTACAATATTTGGAATATTTTTCAGTAGCACCCTTGAATGAGAGAAAACCATTACCTTGCTTTTATCTGTATTTAAAACCAATTTAAGATCAAATAAGCGAGCCTTGATGACATCAAAAGCAGCTTGTAAAAACTCAAAAGCCTGAGTGATGGAGGTTGAACAGCAATAAATAATGGTGTCGTCTGCATAAAAATGTCCAAAAAGGAGTAAGAAAAAGCCAGGCTTATCTAACACTCCTCCTTTTTCTCTTCATAGCAATTACGAACACATACTTGCTGTTCTCAATTTGTACTCCATTTATATCAATGAGTTCTAAATGCATAATTTCTTCTCATAAGTAGTTGAATCAGTTATGATTTGCTTGATAGGATGGATATTTCATTTTCAATAAATTCATGACGTTTATCATTATTTTTCTTTGTACTTTGTAAACACTTTTAGTTTGAACAGTCTCTTAAACTGAATCGTATTAGTACATTGTTTGATTTCTTAACTTAATCCATTCCATAATTTAATTCCACATACATATATGCTAAAGGTCTTACATGTTGTATGTGCATACAAATGTTTTAAGTTAGATTTTCCTCTAAGGTTATATTTATCCTCTTATGTTGAGAAAGTTGTTGTACATTCTTGGGTAGCAGGTTATAGTTTGCTTTGTGCATATATTTAGCTGTTTGCAAATTCACCAAATTATTGAATTTCAATATTTTGAATTTCATAAATAAAGGTTTTGTATGTTCTCTATATCCAACATCATGCATTATTCTAATTGATCTTTTTTGTAACACCGTTGGTGAATGAAGTGTACTTTTGTAGTTATTTCCCCATATTTCTACACAATAACTCAGATATGGTAACACTAGCGAGCAGTAGAAATTATGAAGTGATTTTTGTCTCGAACATATTTTGCTTTATTTATTATAAAAATATTTCTTGCCACTTTATGTTGTGTATTTTTATATGAGATTTCCAGTTAATTTCATCATCTATTATTGCACCCCAAAATTGGATTTATTTCACTCTTTCAATATCTACTCTGTCTATTTGTATTTGTGTTTGACTTTCTTTTCTACTGTTATTGAATAGCATAATCTTAATTTTAATGTGTCAAATGCTTTAGTTAGATCCATAAATACTGCTGATGCACTCTGTTTGCCATCTATTGCGTTGGTAATTTCCTATCATTTCGATTAATGGCATCAATGTTGAAATGTTAGCTCTGTATCCGTATTGGTTCTCTACAAGTGTTCCACATTTATTTGTGAATTTGTCCAAACTGTTGTTGAAATATTTTTCAATGATTTTAGAAAAAATTGTTGCAGTAAAGAAACATGTCTATTGTTTGTGAATTGGTGTTTTTTTCCAGTGTTATAAATTGGTATGACTTTTGCTATTTTCATTTTGTCTGGGAATTTTACAGTTTGAAATGACAGATTGCTAATATATGTTAAAGGCTGTGGAAATGTCATTAATAACTTTTTCTATCACTTTCACATCTATTCCGTGACAATCAGTTGAAGTCTTGGATTTGCATTTCTTTACCATTTTGATTATTTCCTCTTTTGTCACACTGACGAGGAACATTGAGTTGGGATGTCTATCTATAGAGTCATTCCAGTCTTCAACTGACCCGGTGACTGGAATCCTTAGCAATATTTACAAAGTAATTATCAAAATGTTCCAACCAGTGAAGTTGGCACGTTGTGTAATTCGTAAACAAAAACAGAATACAATGATTTGCAAATCCTTTTCAACTTATACTCAATTGAATACACTGCAAAGACAAGATATTAAATGTTCGAACTGAGAAACTAAATGTTTTTTGCAAATAATCATTAACTTCCCCCCACCCGAAGGCGGAGGGAAGCTACCCTCTCGTCCACTGGGTTGAACTCCAACATGCAGGCTCTGAGCCGGGGGGCAACAAGAATTGCCACCCCAGCCCGTCGCCTCTCACTGCTGGCAACGCCAGAGTGGAAGAGAGTCCAGCCCCTCTCGAGAGAACTGGTTCCAGAGCCCTTGCTGTGCGTCGAAGTGAGTCAGACTATATCTAGCCGGAACTTCTCCACCTCGTGCACTAGCTCAGGCTCCTTCCCCCCCAGCGAGGTGACGTTCCACGTCCCAAGAGTTAGCTTCTGTAGCCGAGGATCGGACCGCCAAGTACCCTGCCTTCGGCTGCCGCCCAGCTCACATTGCACCCGACCTCTATGGCCCCTGCTATGGGTGGTGAGCCCATTGGAGGGGAGACCCACGTTGCCTCTTCGGGCTGTGCCCGGCCACCAGGCGCTCGCCATCGTGCCCCAACTCTGGGCCTGGCTCCAGAGGGGGGCCCCGGTGACCCGCGTCCGGGCGAGGGAAATCTGAGTCTCGGTTCTTGTATTTCTATAGAAGTCTTCGAGCTGCTCTTTGTCTGATCCCTCACCTAGGACCTGTTTGTCTTGGGAGACCCTACCAGGGGGCATGGAAGCCCCCGGACAACATAGCTCCTAGGATCATTGGGACACGCAAACTCCTCTACCATGGTAAGGTGGCAGCTCAGAGAGGAGATCAGTGTCAGAGCTTGGTCCGCATTGCCGGCAGTAAGTCGGACACGTTTCCAGTGAGGGTTGGACTCCGCCAAGGCTGCCCTTTGTCACTGATTATTTTCATAACTTTTATGGACAGCATTTCTAGGCGCAGTCAAGGTGTTGAGGGGATCAGATTTGGTGGCTGCAGGATTAGGTCTCTGCTTTTTGCAGATGATGTGGTCCTGATGGCTTCATCTGGCCAGGATCTTCAGCTCTCACTGGATTGGTTCGCAGCTGAGTGTGAAGCGACTGGGATGAGAATCAGCACCTCCAAGTCCGAGTCCATGGTTCTCGCCCGGAAAAGGGTGGAGTGCCATCTCCGGGTTGGGGAGGAGATCTTGCCCCAAGTGTAGGAGTTCAAATACCTCGGAGTCTTGTTCACGAGTGAGGGAAGAGTGGATCGTGAGATCAACAGGCGGATCGGTGCGGCGTCTTCAGTAATGCGGACGCTGTATCGATCCGTTGTGGTGAAGAAGGAGCTGAGCCGTAAGGCAAAGCTCTCAATTTACCGGTCGATCTACGTTCCCATCCTCACCTATGGTCATGAGCTTTGGGTTATGACCGAAAGGACAAGATCACGGGTACAAGCGGCCGAAATGAGTTTCCTCCGCCGGGTGGCAGGGCTCTCCCTTAGAGATAGGGTGAGAAGCTCTGTCAAAGGAGGGGAGCTCAAAGTAAAGCCGCTACTCCTCCACATTGAGAGGAGCCAGATGAGGTGGTTCAGGCATCTGGTCAGGATGCCACCCGAACGCCTCCCTAGAGAGGTGTTTGGGGCACGTCCGACCGGTAGGAGGCCACGGGGAACACCAAGGACACGTTGGGAAGACTTTGTCTCCCGGCTGGCCTGGGAACGCCTCAGGATCCCCCGGGAAGAGCTGGACGAAGTGACTGGGGAGGGGGAAGTCTGGGGTTCCCTGCTTAGGCTGCTGCCCCCGCGGCCCGACCTCAGATAAGCGGAAGAAGATGGATGGATGGATGGATGGATCATTAACATAAAATTTAATGGCAGCAACACATTGCAAAAATGTTGGCACAGGGGCATTTTTACCACCTTTCCTTTTAACAACACTCAGTAAACGTTTGGGAACTGAGGAGACCAATTTTTGAAGCTTTTCAGGTGGAATTATTTCCCATCCTTGCTTGATATACAGCTTAAGTTGTTCAACAGTCCGGGGTCTCCATATTCGTATTTTACGCTTCATATTGTGCCACACATTTTCAATGGGAGACAGGTCTGGACCACAGGCAGGCCAGTCTCGTATCCGCACTCTTTTACTATGAAGCCACGCTATTGTAACACGTGGTCTGGCATTGTCTTCCTGAAATAAGCAAGGGCGTCCATGATAACATTGCTTGGATGGCAACATATGTTTCTCCAAAACCTGTATGTACCTTTCAGCATTAATGGTGCCTTCACAGATGTGTAATTTACCCATGCCTTGGGCACTAATACACCCCCATACCATCACAGATGCTGGCATTTCAACTTTACGCCTTAACAATCCGGATGGTTCTTTTCCTCTTTGGTCCGGAGGACACGACGTCCACAGTTTTCAAAAACTATTTGAAATGTGGACTCGTCAGACCACAGAACACGTTTCCACATTGCATCAGTCCATCTTAAATGAGCTCGGGCCCAGCGAAGTCGGCAGCGTTTCTGGGTGTTGTTGATAAATGGCTTTCGCTTTGCATAGTAGAGTTTTAACTTGCACTTACAGATGTAGCGACCAACTGTAGTTACTGACAGTGGTTTTCTGAAGTGTTCCTGAGCCCATGTGGTGATATCCTTTGCACACTGATGTCGCTTTTTGAGCCAGTACGTCTGAGGTATCGAAGGTCTGTAATATCATTGCTTACGTGCAGTGATTTCTCCAGATTCTCTGAACCTTTTGATGATATTACAGACCATAAATGGTGTAATCCCTAAATTCCTTACAATAGCTCGTTGAGAAATGTTGTCCTTTTTTGAAACATGTTGCAGGCATCAAATTCCAAATGAGCTAATATTTTCAAAAAATAAACTTTTCCAGTTTGAACATTAAGTGTCATCTCTTTGGAGTCTATTCAGTTGAATATAGGTTGAAAAGGATTTGCAAATCATTGTATTCTGTTTTTATTTACAATGTACACAATGTGCCAACTTCACTGGTTTGGGGTTTTGTACATATATCATTTTACATATTACATCATGTATATAAAACCTTGATGGTGTTTTTAAGAGCTTTGTAGGCGGAATTGCGCAGCATCCATAGCAATATTTAGAATGCAAAAAAAAACAAAAAACATCCATCGTCATGTCTTTCATAATGATTGTGAATGAAAAAAAAAAGTGCAGTTACCCTTTAAGAAGCCTTTTAAAAAAAAACAGTTAGTTTATTCAATGTGTGATTATGCCTTTTTTATTTTTACTTTAGTGTTTAAAATATCTAAATTTATGTCCGTCTCTATACCTGTTGTATACATTATTCTTATTATCTTATTATATTACATATCAGTTGCAAATGTTTCCTATAGAGTAAGCTGGGTGAATCAATCACTGTGTGACAGAGGGGACTGGAAACTAACAGACAAAGGCTATTTGCATGGTCATAAAACTATATCCGGTTATCAGATGCTGTGTTGTAATTGAATGCTTACTTGGAATAATTTTCCATTGTCCTGATGCCAAAAACGATTGTATGCCCCTTAATGTTGTTATGTCTCATTCACAGGCATGCCCTTTTTTTTTAAATAAAAAAAAATAAAAATAAAAAAACAATAAAAACACATTATGACTATACTCTATGCTTTGGAATATAATTTACTGAATGACAGTAACCAATGTTCTCAATGTCCTCACTAAATTCAACTTTCTGTGGTTACAGGATCATGATGATAAGATCAGTGACAATTGTTCACCTTATTAACTCGATGGCAAACAGAAATATACCTTGGAATGGATGCCATGAATGTTTACCCTTGGATTTATGTTAGGCTTTGGGACATCATTTCCTGGGAAGCCCACATGCGTCTCATGAAAACCCCAATGCACACTATATTGATTGCAATATCGTGTGTGTGGTTACGGGTGCATCACCGTTTTTTTGTAATATGTGTGTGTATCACATATTGTGCTGTAAAAGTCATTTTGTGGCTCTATTGACAATTCTACCAATTGTTAAACAGGATAGCCTTGAAATGTGATGTCACTTATAAAATGGAGAGGGTTTGCAACAGCTTTTGTCTTGTAAATCATTAAATGTCTCATTTTGCTGAATGGGAATATCTGTGTAGGACAGGGGTCGGCAACCTTTACCACTCAAAGAGCCATTTTGGCAAGTTTCACAAATTAAAGAAAGTAATGGGAGCCACAAAAAAATTTCTAAAATTTAAAATGAAAAACACCGCATACAAAGCTTAAATGCTTTGTGCTATGTTAACCAGGGGTCTCCGACACACGCACCAGCACGCACTTTAATGTGGAAATTTGATGTTATACTTGCCAATCCTCTCATTTATCCCGGGAGACTCCCGAATATCAGAGCGTGATGACACTGCAATTGGCACCCTCTGCGGTCTGCCCTAACAGTGTACCTGCTCGACCACATGTAGAATGCAGCTCCAGTTTGCTCACGTAATTGACAGCAAGGCTACTACCTCAGCAGCCACACATCTTACACTGACGGTACCAATACCCAGAATCCCATGCAGCCCTAACTCTTCCGCTCAACCAACGCACGGAAGGGGGGGGGGGGGGTTGATGTGTGGGGGGATTTGGTGGTAGCGGGGGTGTATAATGTAGACCGGAAGAGTTAGTGCTGCATGGGATTCTGGGTAATGGTTGTGTTGTGTTTATGTTGTGTTACGGTGGGATGTTCTCCAGAAATGTATTTTTCATTCTTTTTTGGTGTGGGTTCACAGTGTGGCGCATATTTGTAACGTAACAATGTTAAAGTTGTTTGATATGGCTACCGTCAGTGTAAGCTGTGTGGCTGATGAGTAAGTATGCTTTGCTGTCCCCTGTGTGTGCAAGTAATAACAACATGTGGCTGGACTGGCACACTATATGTAAATGCTATAGAGGACAATTACTGCAGTGCAATTAGGGCACGCCCTTTATTTAGTAAGTAGAGTGTAAATAGGATTATTTTTTCCCTGGGAGTAATCAATGAGAGACACTAAGATCCATACGTCTCCTGGGAAAATCGGGGGGGTCGGCATGTATGTAGCTGAGCCGCATCAGAGTGGTCAAGGAGCCGCATGCGGCTCCGGAGCCGCGGGTTGCCGACCCCTGGTGTAGGATATGTCTTTGATTGCAGATTTAATGAATGTTATTATGCTTAACTGAGATCAATAGACATCAGTAGAAAAGATACCTTGGGCATAAAAAAGGTTAAGTTCATCATTTTTTAAATCTTCCAACTCGGTTTGTTGATTATGCATGCATATTAATGTTGATTTGCATCTCATTTCTAAGCTGAGTGTGCAATTAAGAAAAACGACTCTTAGGCGGGGATCTGTGGGACCCTAATGTGAATGCTAATAATGCTTAAAGTTTAAATGTTAACAGATAGCATGGTAGTAACTGGCAGCGATCCATCTACGGTACTAAATCTAAATGGGATATGCAAAATGCTAACATCCTAGAGCTATAGCACCAAGTAAGATTAGTAGTAGCAATATTGATAGTTTCTTATGATTTTAACCATGTGACTGTTGTGTTTTACTAAAGGGGAGGTGACGGCAACTGACACCAGAGGGAAGTATGTTCAATAATGTATTTTATATATATATATATATATATATATATATATATATATATATATATATATAATAAACAATACAACTAAACTATAGAATGGAGTGTTTGACCAAAATACAAGAGTGTTTGGTGTAAGACTATGTGTGCAGATATCTGAAGTGTGTTACCTAGTGTTGTTGAGAAAGCAGTCAAGTCCAAATAGGGCAAGGCAAAAGAGGTCCAAGATCCGCGAGGGGTCCGTGGGGCAGAGAGAGACGTCAGAGTCCGGGGGCGAGCCAGGAGTCGGGAAACGAGGGAGGCAGTCGAGATCCAGGGCAACGGAAGGGAAAAACAGCGGAATCACGGGAGAACAAACAAGGATGTCAGACACGAGGGAAAAGCGCAGAGAGAGAGAGAGCATAAGCCTTACAGTATCCAAAGGGCAAATTAAGTTCCCGCGTGGATCCTTGGGTCCACTGGTCCTTTATACAGCTCGCTCTCATCAGTCCCAGGTGTGCAGATTGCGATTGTGTGCAGGCTTGTCGCTGCGTGGGTGTGCTGCGCTCAGCGTGGGCGGGGGCGTGTCCGGGCGAGCAGCCAGAGGAGGAACTGTGACACTCAGTTGCAGGAGGGAAGCGGGTTCGAATCCGCGCCGTGACAGTGACCTGTTGAAAACTAAAAGCTACAGTAACAATTTCAATACATCCAAGTGTTTGAACAAATGTTTTTTTTATGGCCAAACACAGATGAATCCAAAATCCACTGGGGGTATCCTTTTGGTCAATGCACTTGTGTCTAATTTTTCAAAATGAGTCATTCATTTTGAAAAAAATCACCACACAGGGGCTTTGTACAAAAACAATAGTTTTGTTTTTATTGAAAACAACTGCACAAATGGAAGAGATTGACTGTTTTTCCTTGCTTTGAGACATAGAGAGTAAAATCCAACATTTTTTAAGACAGGACAATTATGTCTACATTTTCACCGATGGATATACATATAGATATGGATTTGGAGTGAAAGGCCTGACCGGGAGGGCAATTTATTCACAAAAAACTAGGGATGTCCGATAATGGCTTTTTGCCGATATCCGATATTCCGATATTGTCCAACTCTTTAATTACCGATACTGATATCAACCGATACCGATATCAACCGATACATGCAGTCGTGGAATTAACACATTATTATGCCTAATTTGGACAACCACGTATGGTGAAGATAAGGTACTTTTTAAAAAAAAAAATAAAAATAAGATAACTAAATTAAAAACATTTTCTTGAATAAAAAAGAACGTAAAACAATATAAAAACAGTTACATAGAAACTAGTAATTAATGAAAATGAGTAAAATTAACTGTTAAAGGTTAGTACTATTAGTGGACCAGCAGCACGCACAATCATGTGTGCTTATGGACTGTATCCCTTGCAGACTGTATTGATATATATTGATATATAATGTAGGAACCAGAATATTGATAACAGAAAGAAATGGGGGGAGGGAGGTTTTTTGGGTTGGTGCACTAATTGTAAGTGTATCTTGTGTTTTTTATGTTGATTTAATAAAAAATAAAAATAAAAACGATACAGATAATAAAAAAAACGATACCGATAATTTCCGATATTACATTTTAACGCATTTATCGGCCGATAATATCGGCAGGCCGATATTATCGGACATCCCTACAAAAAAACCTCAACATTCCTCAGCTGTAGAACCAATGTTACACTTTTTGTCTCCCTCTTCTGATCATGGTACAGAAAATAGGTACAATTTGACATGAAACTATGTAGCTTGACAGAAGTACAGAAGTGTGTAAACAAAATGAGATTGCTGTGTGTCTGTATGCCTTACAATTGGTCTGTAATGTAACCTCAATCAATACAATTGTTTTATTTGAGGGACATAAGAGTAAAAAAAAATTGAGTTTAAAGGGGCTGTTCGCAACATTTACACAGATGCCCTCTCTGACTGCAAATTGTTTGTTGCTTCTCTTGGACTGCCTTAGTACGTTTGCACACACTCCCTGTGCATACGTGTTGAGGAGACAGGGTGACTGACTGCCATAAACACCAATCATTTTATTTGGGCCGGTAAAAATGTTTTATTACATAAGCTTTGTAATTGTGAAAAATATAGACAATTGTCAAACATATGTGTTCTGTCAAACCACCAATGGTAAAATAAGCTAGGCGGTAGTGTTGATGTTAAAATGTTACTGTGAGGAAGCTGCAAACAGCACCTTTAAAAGTGGAAAAAGTCACCATGCTTAAAAAAACAAAGGGACACTGATCACAAGTAGCAATTGATTATGTGTGCTTAAAACCTGCCTGCAATAAAAATATTGAATTATTACACTATTTGACACCAACTATGGAAAACCAAACATTTAGTAGTGGTCCATCTTCCACAGCCTTCCAGCTGACATCCTCCTCTTAAGCTGGGGATCAATAGTGTGTTAAAGATAGGGTAGAAGGG
The DNA here is from genome assembly GCF_033978785.1 of Entelurus aequoreus. Lineage (NCBI taxonomy): Eukaryota > Metazoa > Chordata > Actinopteri > Syngnathiformes > Syngnathidae > Entelurus > Entelurus aequoreus. Next base: position 32,185,840 of record NC_084738.1, read on the forward strand.
AAAAAAGATTGGACGAAGGGGGAAGAAAGAAAGAAAGAAAGAAAGAAAGACAGAAAGAAAAAGGAGAAAGAAAGAGGATGGAACACAACAAAATGTGTCTATAGATATTTTGATTCATTCAGGTCATTGTAATCTCAGGGCATTTAATCAATCGCGACTGGACTGTTTGGTTTGTCTTAGAAGACGTTTTGCCTCTCATCCAAGTAGGCTTCATCAGTTCATGCTCAGAGACTTAGATTGGTCATATCTGGATTTAGACTTAGATTGGTCAGCTAGATCTAACCAATCTAAGTCTCTGAGCATGAACTGATGAAGCCTACTTGGATTTGAGGCGAAACATCTTCTAAGACAAACCAAACATTCCAGTTGTGATCGATTGAATGCCCTGAGATTGCAACAAAAGGTGGTTTGGTAATGGCTGATGTGTGGCTGAATACAAATGAACAAAGTTAACACTTTTTTTTGTGCCTCGGGCTGATATCGAGCCGAAGTTGTTACACCGTTACACATTTCAAAGCCTGCTAATTGTATTGACAATGATTTGACTGTCATTACAAATCTGCACCATAACTAATGAGACACAAATCTAAAAGCGGGTCAAAGTACTTATTTGGGATGTGGTACTAAGAAACAATACAACTAAAAAAATGAATACAGTTTAATGTGATAGTTTATTACCCATTGTAATTAGAAGAATATAAACCAGGGATGTAAATAAAGATGTCCGATAATGGCTTTTTTTGCCGATATCCGATATTCCGATATTATCCAACTCTTAATTACCGATTCCGATATCAACCGATACCGATATATACAGTCGTGGAATTAAAAACATTATTATGCCTAATTTTGTTGTGATGCCCTGCTGGATGCATTGAACAATGTAACAAGGTTTTCCAAAATAAGAGAACAACTTCAACTAAAGTTATGGAAAAAAGTGCCAACATGGCACTGCCATATTTATTATTGAAGTCACAAAGTGCGTTCTTTTTTTTAACATGCCTCAAAACAGCAGCTTGGAATTTGGGACATGCTCTCCCTGAGATAATCCTGATACCCACTACAACTATGGGAAATACTATACTTTGACTTTCACAAAGTGCATTATTTTTTTATTTTTTGAAGGCACACAGCTTCAGTACAGAGTATACTAGAGTAATAAAGTAAACAATAACATAGTCCTCCTTTAGTGCAAGACTGCCTGGTATACTGTATAACAGGAAATTATAAACTGGGCTCAATCTGCCCTGCTATAACGTATTTGTATGAGTAACAAAAATGTGCTGCAAGCTAGTTTGTGAGTGCTTGAAGTGGCCTACCAGTCAGTCAGAGCTTCTGAAATGCTGCGTTGAGACAGGGCACCTCTGTTCACTGCAAGCTGCAAAGTGTGCGCCATGCAGGGCTAACTAGCCACCGCAGCTTTTGCCATACTGCGTGCGTTGTCCCTGACCACAACGTGGGCTTTCGCCCTGGGGTGGTTTTTGTTGTATTTTTGTTTTTTCTCGGCGGAGTCTTTAAACGACAACTGTGTAGTACTACTTTTTTTCGCTGTTTGCTTTTCATCCATCTTCCGCTTGTATTCATTGTGTATCTCCTTATGATTCTTGAAGAGGTGGGAGATCTTTGATCTTTGATAATTGTTCGTACTAAAGGAAGACGTCTTGGTTCCTCCTCGCATAACCAACTTTTTGCAGTCATTGCAAATTGACAGTTTTTTATCTGTCAGACACACTTTAAACTAATCCCAAACCATAGACATGGTGTCATTAGTCAGTCACCGAGCGAGCTTGCTTGTTAGCCACGGCTACAGCACCGGCAACAACACACTCTTGTTGTTGTTATGCTGCGCGCGTGGCGGTTTGATGAGGTCATCAAGCGTCGCCAGTAAACCTCTCATGCTGCAGTCGTCAACTTCTGTGTTGTGTGTGGTAGAGGGGAGAGTGGAGAGGGGAGGGGCTGCTGACTGGGATATGTACCGCTCCGTACAGCGGCGTTTTAAAAAGCCATTCATTTTATTTTTTGAAACCGATACCGATAATTTCCGATATTACGTTTTAAAGCATTTATCGGCCGATAATATCGGCCTGCCGATAATATCGTCCTGCCAATATTATCGGACATCTCTAGATGTAAAACATGCAGCCCGCAGGCTGGATGAGGCTCGCGAACATGTTCACTGCGGCCCGTGAGGCAAGTTTGCTAAGTGTAAAATTGAGCTGTATTTTTTAAATGAAAGAAATTACTCTTCTAAATGTGTCCACTGGATGTGGCAATAGCAATTTTGTTAGGCAAGCAAATAGTTTATACTGGCGTGAGCAAGTATACCAATCAAGAGGTACACGACTCCTCCCCCTCGACCCAACGTTAAACAAACAGGAGTAAAATAAAAATTTGGTAACCCTGCTTAAAATGCTGCATGAGACACTGCACATTGATGTATCCATCCATCCATCTATCCATCTTCTTCCGCTTATCCGAGGTCGGGTCGCGGGGGCAGCAGCCTAAGCAGAGAAGCCTAGACCTCCCTCTCTCCAGCCACTTCATCCAGCTCTTCCTGGGGGATCCCGAGGCATTTCCAGGCCAGCCGGGAGAGATAGTCTTCCCAACGTGTCCTGGGTCTTCCCCGTGGCCTCCTACCGGTCGGACGTGCCCTAAACATTCATGCGTTCAGGCGTTCGGGTGGCATCCTGACCAGATGCCTGAACCACCTCATCCGGCTCCTCTCGATGTGGAGGAGCAGCGGCTTTACTTTGAGCTACCCCTGGATGGCAGTGCTTCTCACCCTATCTCTAAGGGAGAGCCCCGCCACCCGGCGGAGAAAACTAATTTCGGCCGCTTATACCCGTGATCTTGTCCTATCGGTCATAACCCAAATCTCATGACCATAGGGGAGGATGGGAATGTAGATCGACCGGTAAATTGAGAGCTTTGCCTTCCGGCTCAGCTCCTTCTTTACCACAACGTATCGATACAGCGTCCGCATTACCGAAGACGCCGCACCGATCCACCTGTCGATCTCATGATCCACTTTTCCCTCACTCGTGAACAAGACTCTGAGGTACTTGAACTCCTCCACTTGGGGCAGGGTCTCCTCCCCAACCCGGAGATGGCACTCCACCCTTTTCCGGGCGAGAACCATGGACTCGAGCTTGGAGGTGCTGATTCATCCCAGTCGCTACACACTCGGCTGCGAACCAATCCAGTGAGAGCTGAAGATCCTGGCTAGATGAAGCCATCAGGACCACATCATCTGCAAAAAGCAGAGACCTAATCCTGCAGCCACCAAACCGGATCCCCTCAACGCCTTGACTGCGCCTAGAAATTCTGTCCATAAAAGTTATGAACAGAACCGGTGACAAAGGGCAGCCCTGGCGGAGTCCAAACCTCACTGGAAACGTGTCCGACTTATTGCCGGCAATGCGGACCAAGCTCTGACTGATCGTACAGGGAGCGGACCGCCACATTGATGTAGATCTGTGAAAATGAATGTATTTTGTGCAAATTTTAAGAAAGTGAACAGTGTGTGATTTAATGCAATACTCTCAGTCTTACACGTTTTTATTTTTGGTTTGTTGAAATTGTTCACACATTGTACAGCTTTTATTTTTCATTCGATACACAATAATGCCTAGAAGGCAGGGAGTAACACAACCCTCTTAAATAGTTTTTATCTAAGTATGGTTTGTTGAGTTAGCACAGGATTAATATGTGGGGATGACAAATGAGGTAATTGATACATAAAATAGCTTTTTATTTATTCTTTTTTTGTTTGTTTTTTGTTCCATCCTAGATGGGCTGTGACTTAAAATTGAATTGCTTCGTAGATACACTGAGATTGTTCATTGTGTTCTTCATGGTGTTTTTTTTTCCTCAGAATTTTCAGCTAACTTGAAGTGATTTGTCAAGAGGATTATTTGTGATATGTACATTTTCAGAATGTTCTTGTTCTATATTGGGCCAAAGTAAAACAAAGAAAACAATCTGAAGTTGTCGTTGTAATTTTACCCGTCCGGCCCACGTGGTAATAGATTTTTCATCCATGCAGCCCCTGAGCTAAAATGAGTTTGACACCCCTGATGTAAACATATATAGTGATGTTTGATGAAGAAATGAGGCAAAACTAACCTTTGAAATCAGTTTGATAACATTGATAAGAAATAAGAAATAAATGCCAGTTGAACAAACTAACACCAAACACAAAAGATGAGTAGCAACCCATAGCAAAAATGTGTTCACTCATCTGTTGCTTAATTTTGTATTTTGAGATCAATTTGGGGCTTTTTATATTTGTTTCATTATGTGATCATTTGTTTCTTATCTCTTGCTGCCGGTAAGATAAGATAAGATGAGAGATAAGCTACAAAGAAACCAGACATCACTGAGTTGAGATAACCATTTGAGCAATACTTGAAAAGGGGAAACACAGTAGAGATATCATGTGAAGAGAATGAAATGAAATGTCTGAGACAAATCTGAGAATTAAAAACAGGTTGCCACCTCATTGCAGGGCCAACACTAATAGACAGACAACCACTCACATTCACACACTAGTGCAAATTGAGTGTTGCCAATCAGCCTACACTAGAGAACCCACACAGTCAGGGGGAGAACATGCAAACTCCATGCAGAGGGATCGAACCCGCGACCTTCTCACTGTGAGGCACCAGCACTTACCACTGTGCCATCAGTTAACCTATATAAAGTTAACGCAAGTTAAAGGGTCTCAAAAAGTGTCTTTAGAGCATATCATTGCTGTTTAGGTTAAGTTTTGACTCTCAGAATTGTAGTCAATAAGCTACTGTACATGGCATGTGTGTGTAAGAAATCAACAAATAAGTACATTATGTAAATAAACCATAAAGACCAAACATCCATATTTCCTGAATTAATTATTTTCTCAAATGTTGGCATGATATAAACTTAAATATGAGTGAGGTATAGTTTATATGTGCCATTTTAAATGCATGACTCAATTATATTTCTACTGAGATTGAAAAGAGACACATCCGAGTACTGAAATAGTGAGCAAGTATATCTCTCACTGAGACATATTGGAAGCCAGCTCATTCAACCCTCATTTTTGTCCAAGTTGCGATCAGAAAAAGAGACCACTGTTAGACGATTTTGAAACCTCACACAGTGCTCACTGTGAGACTTAGGCCATGTCTACACTAAGTCGTGTAACCCCTTAATTGAATAATTATTTAGCCTAAGCCCCGTTTCAGCCACACTAAACCTGCATTTAAGGTTCCCCTCCTTGGACAAATTTTTATGTGGGTAAGTCACCCGTGTAATTCTTCAAATCTCTGGCACTTAGCTTTGTATAAACTCATTGATCGTTTACAAAGTGAGTTCGGAGAGGAAGTGACGCCAGAAAGACCCCGCCTACACAGGAAGTGATGCCAGAAAGCCCGCGCTCCACACAGGAAAAGACAGCAGAAGACTGCGCCACAGGCAGCTTCATAACAAAGATGGAGGCGAATCATCCAGACATGCCCGTGTTTCTCCTTCTTCTACATATACAGCCGATTTTGGAAATCACAAATGAATACCTTAAGAGAAGGCAACGGGTGATTGCAGCTATTTCGGATACAACACTTCTCAGACGGCAAGAGAACTTTCTAAATGTCCGGGTCAGCTCTGAGTCTATTTACCGAAAAACTTGGTCCCTTCCTCCCGTGGATGTGATACAGGCAGTGTGTGACTATAAATATTGCTTTATGGATGTGACTGTGAAATGGCCAGGCAGCATGCATGATGCCTGCATCTTCGCTAACTCCGCCATTAGCGTGCAGCTGAAAGATGGAACCACCCCCTCTTGTCCTAAACAACTGCTGGAAGATGAAGATCCGGGCCCTTTTTTTATTTGGGGTGACCCAACTTATCCCCTGATGCCATATCTCATGAAAGAATACCCCAACGGCGGAGTCAACCCACAACAACAATAATTTGGGTATTCTCTGTCTCGATTAATTGTTGTAATTGTTGTAAAATGTTCTTCATCGCATTGTCACCTTTCTCATGTTGATTAAAGATGGGATTCATTTATGATGGCTCAGGTGTGATTCACTACAATGGGGCCCCTCAGCACACTCGATTCTAGTTAGTTGAAATACCACAACACTGGATATTCTTCAAAGGAGATACCTTTTCATTTAAAAACTTGCACACAAAACACAGCAAACAAATGTAAAATGCACAGCAAACTATTTACAATATAGCTCTTTTAAATAACTTCACAGTGAAGTAAAGTCATCTACTGGAGAGCAGATGGACGCTTTTTTTTTTATTCCGCGTATGCGTACTAGGTCGCGTTACGCCGGCGGACGGAGGGGCGCGATGGTCTTAAACGGTGGCATTGTTATGTGTGGACACGGATAAGGTTAGGTGGGATTTACCCTGGATAACCTTATCCGGCTTAGTGTAAACGGGGCCTTGCTTCTCAGGAGACACATCTGAGAACCCAAATAGTGAGTAGTGAGAGACAAAACCAAGTATATCTCAAATGGAGACACTATTGAGACATATTGAAAACCAGCTCATTCATATCTCAGTTTTGTCCGAGTTGAGATCAGGAACATAGACAACTTTGAGATCTCACCTACCGCTCACTGTAAGACTTGATTCTCAGGAGATATATTTGAGAAGAATGAGAAAACCACTTTGGTCACGATTAATGCTCTTGTATGTCTAGAATATAAAAATAAGACATAAATCAGATCTAATTTTCAGTTTTGCTTTGCTATGGGAACAGTCAGCAAAAAATCGCAGGTAAAACAAACAAACATGGAATAAAAAGCCTCATGAATAATCAAGGAAGAAGAGCTGCTGCTGCTTCTGTCTTGAGTTGTAGACAATAGGGCAGTAGCATATGAGTTGTGGAAACATTTTCAATAAATTGTAAGCCCTGAGAAAACAAGCATCTGAACCCTTTTTTCAAGACAACATTACATCTCTGTTTGACAAGTGAAAACATAAAAGAAGGTTGTAAACAAAACAGGTCAACAAAAAGGTCAGATATTTAAGAAACATAAAATCATTGTTTATAAAGTTAACATAAGACAAAAATAACATGACAAAACTGTTCACCAACAGAGAAGTGCTGCTGATTCATGGTTTGTAGTGGTCTCGGTTAGTGACACATTTTAATTTTAATTATTACTAGTTTCAAATCATACATACCTTGGTAATTATAACTCATAAGCAAGTACTGTTTGCCTGTGTTACTCTTGTGGCCACTAAATTTGGTTTTCCAGCTGCAAAGTGGCTGCCATCAAAGGTAACTTGAGATAATAAACCTTAAGCCACAGCAGGCAGATCTTCAAATACCTTAAACATGGACAAATCCAGCTTTGCTCTATAAAATATATGTTGGGCAGGAAATACCACTCTTGGACTTTCTGCTGGTTTTATACAGATTTGGACTGCTGGCCCTTCCTCTGTGTGACTATAACTGCCTTTGGATAGAATCTTCTGCTGGAGTTTGTGGGTTGCTCTTGCTGTTTTAGAGTGGAATCCACATTTGCATGTCCTCACTTTGGCTGAACAAAGACTTTTCCAGGTGTCTGCAGTCTGCATTTTTTTATATTCAACATAATGAAAGAACAAAAATGTCAAAGTACATGTTACATAACCATAATTACTATACTGTACTACAGACTGTAGGCACATAACCTTAGATATTGTGCCACTACTTTTGCCTAGAAGCTGGTCTCTTCCCTTCACCTGTTGGCAAGGTCTAGGTCCTGGCACACTTTTTCAGGCGAGCAATCCACTCCAAGACTGACATTGCCTCATATGACTTGGATTTTGGAGACATTGTGTCTGCCTTTATATCTAAATCTTTCTGAAAGTATTGAAAAGTATTATTATTTACACATTTTGGTCTTGTATTGGTTTTAATTTTGCATTAAAGTAAATATGAATGAATTAAAACGATTGAGAACCGCTAACACTTTCATATTGATAAATGAACACAATACAATAGTTTAAGTGATCCCTTATACATATATACCAGTGGCGTGCGGTGAGGTTCATGTCTGGTGAGGCACTGACTTCCTCACAGTCAGATTTACAAAACATATGAACCCTAAATAGTATCTTATTCACCATGTGATTGGCAGCAGTTAATGGGATGTGTTTAAAAGCTCATACCAGCATTCTTCCCTGCTTGGCACTCAGCATCAAGGGTTGGAATTGGGGGTTAAATCACCAAAAATTATTCCCAGGCACGGCGCCGCTGCTGCCCACTGCTCCCCTCACCTCCCAGGGGGTGAACAAGGGGATGGGTCAAATGCAGAGGACACATTTCACCACACCTAGTGTGTGTGTGACAATCATTGGTACTTTAACTTAACTTTACACTTACAAACTGTAGCATGCACACAAAAAAGCACATTTAATTAAAAAAAACATTATTATGGTCTTACCTTTACTTATAAGTGCGGGAGCAGTGGTGTTCATGTTGGAAGAGTTGTGAATGAATGAAATATGAAATCCGCGCTTCAGTCTGCAGGTGTACCTAATGTTGTGTCCCTGTTCACGGCTCCTCCGGCACGCAGCGCGAGCATTGTTGTTTTTGCACTTTTTGGCTTCTTTTTAAGTGACTTTTTTTGGGTGGATTCGGTCTTGCACGTGGAGGGTTTGGGTGTGGGCTTTGGTTGGTGTGGCGCTCCCGTCGGGCGGTGCATTCTGCGGCGGAGATGCTTGGCACCAGGAGGCGGGGTTATGAGACGAGCCTCCAGTTTTATGATCGCTCAGCACAAGAAATACGTTACACACATACAGTTGTTGACAAAATACACTGTACATTATATACCTCAGCTAACTAAACTATGGAAATGTATAATATAATTCATATAGCAATACGGTCTCACTGCACAGCAGGCCAGCAGTTAGCCGAGTCATTGCGCACAATCCATGTTGAGGCACAAATCAGTGACGTGCCTCAACTGGCTGCTGATCACCGCACCGTCTCTTCTCAGTATTTGAATGGCAAATGTGAAAATAAAAATAAAAATAATCTAAAACTGGTGAAGTTAAATGGAAAATAACTTTAGTATAATCACTGGATACATATAACAATTTAATTTTTTTTTTTTCTTTTTACTTTTTTTTTTCTTTCCATGATGGCAGGTGAGGCCGTGCCTCCCCTGCCTCTAGTGACGGCACGCCACTGATATATACATAGAGCAAACTCTTACTGCATTTACAAACCCCGTTTCCATATGAGTTGGGAAATTGTGTTAGATGTAAATATAAATGGAATACAATGATTTGCAAATCCTTTTCAACCCATATTCAATTGAATGCACCACAAAGACAAGATATTTGATGTTCAAACTCATAAACTTTTTTTTTTTTTTTACAAATAATAATCAACTTACAATTTCATGGCTGCAACATGTGCCAAAGTAGTTGGGAAAGGGCATGTTCACCACTGTGTTACATGGCCTTTCCTTTTAACAACACTCAGTATACGTTTGGGAACTGAGGAGACACATTTTTAAGCTTCTCAGGTGGAATTATTTCCCATTCTTGCTTGATGTACAGCTTAAGTTGTTCAACAGTCCCGGGGTCTCCATTGTGGTATTTTAGGCTCCACACACTTTTTTATGGGAGACAGGTCTGGACTACAGGCAGGCCAGTCTAGTACGTAGTACTAGTACTCTTTTACTATGAAGCCACGTTGATGTAACATGTGGCTTGGCATTGTCTTGCTGAAATAAGCAGGGGCGTCCATGGTAACGTAGCTCCAAAACGTGTATGTACATTTCAGCATTAATGGCGCCTTCACAGATGTGTAAGTTACCCATGTCTTGGGCACTAATACACCCCCATACCATCACAGATGCTGGCTTTTCAACTTTGCGCCTATAACAATCCGGATGGTTCTTTTCCTCTTTGGTCCGGAGGACACAACGTCCACAGTTTCCAAAAACAATTTGAATTGTGGACATGTCAGACCACAGAACACTTTTCCACTTTGCATCAGTCCATCTTAGATGAGCTCAGGCCCAGCGAAGCCGACGGCGTTTCTGGGTGTTGTTGATAAACGGTTTTCACCTTGCATAGGAGAGTTTTAACTTGCACTTACAGATATAGCGACCAACTGTAGTTACTGACAGTGGGTTTCTGAAGTGTTCCTGAGCCCATGTGGTGATATCCTTTACGCACTGATGTCGCTTGTTGATGCAGTACAGCCTGAGGGATCGAAGGTCACGGGCTTAGCTGCTTACGTTCAGTGATTTCTCCAGATTCTCTGAACCCTTTGATGATATTACGGACCGTAGATGGTGAAATCCCTAAATTCCTTGCAATAGCTGGTTGAGAAAGGTTTTTCTTAAACTGTTCAACAATTTGCTCACGCATTTGTTGACAAAGTGGTGACCCTCGCCCCATCCTTGTTTGTGTATGACTGAGCATTTCATGGAATCTACTTTTATACCCAATCATGGCACCCACCTGTTCCCAATTTGCCTGTTCACCTGTGGGATGTTCCAAATAAGTGTTTGATGAGCATTCCTCAACTTTATCAGTATTTATTGCCACCTTTCCCAACTTCTTTGTCACGTGTTGCTGGCATCAAATTCTAAAGTTAATGATTATTTGCAAAAAAAAAAGTTTATCAGTTTGAACATCAAATATGTTGTCTTTGTAGCATATTTAACTGAATAAGGGTTGGAAATGATTTGCAAATCATGGTATTCCGTTTATATTTACATCTAACACAATTTCCCAACTCATATAGAAACGGGGTTTGTACTTATTCTAGTAGCGTATCTACACCTTACTAATGCGAACACACCAGTCGAAAAATACTCACTCCTTTTCTTATTAGCTGCACAACAATTGAATGTTCTATGTACGTCATAGTGTCAAAAAAGTGTAAAATGTTTTTGGATTTGATGGCGAACGGAAAATAAGGGCTTTTTTGGGAGGGATCAGAATGCCGTCATCCTCTGTGATTGGTTTGATGATGAAATATGCTAATGAAGCGAGAAGAAGCCGGGCGTTTTGTAATTGACCAATGGTTGAATATATATTAAAGAAAATTGGACTGAGGCGGATCTGATTGGGTTAGAAAGTTGGACAATGTTGGATAAAGGTGACTGAGCCTTGAGTCTCCACCGACGGCTCGCATTCATGTGCACGCTTGAAGCTGTTCTGGATGTCCAGGGGAGTCTGTTCCTCAGCCGCTATGAACACTTGCTGCCCAGTAACTGTACCAGCACTAAAATGCGTCCACTCTTCTTTACCACTACACTGACTGTGGAAGATAGCACAACTAGAAATCAGAGGTGGGACCAAGTCATTGCTTTGCAAGTCACAAGTAAGTCTCAAGTCTTTGCCAAGTCGTAGTTTTTATACCCGAACGAAACCAACTTTGGTATGAATCTTTCTCACTGGCGCGTTGTTTGACAACTCTTGTTCATTGGTTGTCCTGCAATTTGATTGGCTGAATGCTGTGTGATGAAAACAATGTAGATGTAATTTGATTGGCTGTTGTACAGAGAGCACACACGCTGACACGCAGCACACACGCTGATAGACAGACACGTACAAAATGAAAGCTACGGAGCGCTCCCAAATAACTTTTTAAACTTTAGGTTTTGGGGAAAGTAGCAAGTCATGTCAAGTCAAAAGGCTCAAGTCCAAGTGAAGTCACAAGTCATTGATGTTAAAGTCTAAGTCGAGTTGCAAGTCTCTTTACATTTTGTCCAGTCGAGTCTAAAGTCATCAAATTCATGACTCGAGTCTGACTCGAGTCCAAGTCATGTGACTCGAGTCCACACCTCTGCTAGAAATATCCTCTTTTTCAACACCACTCGCTGCTATCTCAGCCTTATTGACCAGGCCTCTCTCTTCGGTAATTTGGCTCATTGTACATTTTGCATCTAATCGGACGGGAAGAATGAACTAAAAATGATTTTAAATGTCCTATTCAGTCTCCTGGAAGAGACAAATGCTGTACATTATTACTGGTTTACATTACTTCATGAAATTACTCTTGTAGTTGGTACTACATTCTATTGTACCGCTTTTCAAACAATATTTCTGACCTAAATGTGTATATTTTCTTTTTTAAAAGTCAGCTGTTTTGGGAGGACAGTGCACAGATTATTTTAATTTCAATGGGCGGCTCAGCAGGCAAAATACAACAGAACAACATTGAAAACTTGTAGAATTAGGTCCTGACGAGCATAACGTTGAAAGAACATGCTTTTTGACAACCTTTAATCAATGTTGGGTTCGGACATTGATTTAACCATTGAATTTTGATCATTTCCCAACCAATAACCTACAACACAAATACAACGTTAAAGCAACATACTTTATGACGAAGTTTATTCAACGTCAGGTTGTGCCGTTGATTTGACCATTGAAATGTGGTCATTTCCCAACCAACAATGTCGATCCAACGTTGTTTCAAAGTCAGTTTAAAAGGACATGTATGTACAATCAACGTTGTATCAATGTCTTGTGCCTGCTGGGAGGGCTGCTTTAAGATACAAGCTCGGGTGTGGAACGCAATCTGCCTGTAGGTTTAGGTGCCATTGTATTTGAATCGCTAGCTGACTTATAAAATATCTAAAAGAAGGTATTTTATATTTAAAGTTGTACACTGACATTTATTCATTATTCATTTTCTGTTCAACAGAGAATTGGTTTATCCTGTCACACAGGTGCCCTTTTAAAAATGCATTTTGCAATATATTGTCTTTTAAATGGTAGAATTCATGACATATTGCCATTTAGAAAACAATAATAACAAGAAACTGAGAGTTTTGTTTTGTGGGTTTTTCATGCGTTATTTATTGCTTTTGAGGATTGTATTGTGAACGAGTCAACAGTGCAGCAAGTTTTATTGTTAAATTCTCCAGCTGCCCATAAAAACTTCCTACATAAATTAACTCTGGCAAATGACATACATCCACATGAGGCACACAAATCATCTCTGTCTTTAGGAAGGTACTCCAAACCTATCTGTGTCATGTTTGAAGTAAAAAAAAAACATGTGTCCCCTTTCTCCCATTTAAACCTCTCCATGACTCCAACAAAACATAAAATACTGAAGAGCTGTCAAAGCAGACCTGGCTGCAGAAAAGTATTCAAGAGGGGGCCTTAAGTTTTTTCAGGGGGTCAACATTTTCCAACCTGAAATGTAGGTAGGCACCAGCACCCTCCGCGACACCAAAAGGGACAAGCGGTAGAAAATGGATGGATGTATTTGCCTCACGCTGAACAACAGCTCAGGCAGCACGGTGGAAGAGGGGTTAGTGCATCTGGCTCACAAGGTCCTGAGTAGTCCTGAGTTCAATCCCGGGCTCGGGATCTTTCTGTGTGGAGTTTGCATGTTTTCCCCGTGACTGCCTGGGTTCCTTCCGGGTACTCCGGCTTCCTCCCACCTCCAAAGACATGCACCTGGGGATAAGTTGATTGGCAACACTAAATTGGCCCTAGTGTGTGAATGTCAGTGTGAATGTTGTCTGTCTATCTGTGTTGGCCCTGTGATGAGGTGGCGACTTGTCCAGGGTGCCCGAATGCAGCTGAGATAGGCTCCAGCGACCCCCCGCGACCCCAAAAGGCACAAGCAATAGAAAATGGATGGATGAATGAACAACAGCTCTGGGACCACTCCTACAGTGCAGATAAATAATATTTTGCTTACTAAATCATCTCAAAATCTAAAAAACAAAATAGTGTGGATCTGTGTCAATTTATTCAACTCAAGCATGTATTCAAGAAGAGCCGCAACAAGCCTAATGTATTTTAGTTTTTGTTTAACGTTAGTCATCTACAAGGATTTAGTTGTAGTCAATGAAATTACACAACATTTTAGTCAGCTAAAATTACAGTAAATTTAGTCGACTAAAATATAAAGTATAACATGTAAGGGCTCTTTAAAGTTGATTTTAAAGCACTTTTATTTAGACTACCTGCAAATAATTTGTTTAACAAAAGTACCATGATCTTATGGTCAGGAGTGATGTACCTAAAGTTAAAGTTAAAGTACCAATGATTGTCACACACACACTAGGTGTGGTGAAATTATTCTCTGCATTTGACCATCACCCTTGATCATTCCCTGGGAGGTGAGGGGAGCAGTGAGCAGCAGCGGTGGCCACGCCCGGGAATCATGTTTGGTGGTTTAACCACCAATTCCAACCTTTGATGCTGAGTGCCAAGCAGGGATGAAATGGGTCCCATTTTTATAGTCTTTGGTATGGCTCGGACAGGGTTTGAACTCACAACCTACCGATCTCAGGGCGGACACTCTAACCACAAGGCTACTGAGTAGTTAGTCATTTTTTGCCGCACAGGTCAATGCCAATACATGTCTTTCAGGTACTTTTTCCATGTTCTTTATGCTACGTCTCTGGCAAAGCAGGTATGCATGGGTGTTGTGAAACGAGTTACGATGCGTGGCCTCATCATAATTTATTTATGAGCGCAGAAGAACTGATGTTCTGATTCGCTGGTAAAAACTGATTACCCCCGCAGGAGCGCGCACCACTTGTCGAAGCTGCACTGCAGGCTCTTTGTCTGTCCACAACTGATTACTACTTGTAAGCCAAACACTTAAATTTGTGGTTATAGTAGCAGTATGTGTTTGAAATATTTAAGCTTTTATCTTATCCGATACATAAAAGAGTTAGCCATTAATTGGGTATTAATGAGACCATAAACAACTATTATTGAGCTGATATTAATGTGTTAAAACCTCAGAATAGGGGTCTCCAACAGGTAGCGTGAGCGACCAATAACTCTTTAAAGGAATTTGAGTAGCACCCCAAAAAGTTAGCTAAGATTTGCTTAAACTCGCCGGATTGTAGTCAGCTGGAGGCGTGTCTTAATGAAATTAAACAATGGATGTCCACTAACTTTTTGCAACTCAACGCTAAGAAAACGGAAATGCTGATTATCGGTCCTGCTCAACACCGACATCTATGTAATAATACCACCTTAACATTTGACAACCAAACAATTACACAAGGCGACTCGGTAAAGAATCTGGGTATTATCTTCGACCCAACTCTCTCGTTTGAGTCACACATTAAGAGTGTTACTAAAACGGCCTTCTTTCATCTCCGTAATATCGCTAAAATTTGTTCCATTTTGTCCACAAGCGACGCTGAGATCATTATCCATGCGTTCGTTACATCTCGTCTCGATTACTGTAACGTATTATTTTCGGGCCTCCCTATGTCTAGCATTAAAAGATTACAGTTGGTACAAAATGCGGCTGCTAGACTTTTGACAAAAACAAGAAAGTTTGATCTTATTACGCCTATACTGGCTCACTTGCACTGGCTTCCTGTGCACTTAAGATGCGACTTTAAGGTTTTACTACTTACGTATAAAATACTACACGGTCAAGCTCCTGCCTATCTTGCCGATTGTATTGTACCATATGTCCCGACAAGAAATCTGCGTTCAAAGAACTCCGGCTTATTAGTGATTCCTGTAGAAATCAGTGACACACACACGGCTGTCCACTTCAGTGGTGTAGACTTTACTGAACCAACTGCGCATGCCCCGAACATACATACACAACTACGGATGCCCATAAGGGACATCCACTACATCTCCCCTTCTCCAATGTACAACAAGGAATGAACAATCGTTGCAATGTATTTATAAATAAGCATCACCATTTATAATGAATCAGACTAACACCCTATAAAGGCATTATGTATGAGAATTGCATAACAAATTCCTTACCATCCTATTTTCTCCCTGAGAAAGAAAACAAAAACAAAACAACAACAACACAAAACAACAACAGTGTTGCCAACTTACAGTCAAACAGTAATTGACTTTTTTTCATTACACAAGATGTGTTTCGTTATGTCCTGTCCTTTCACGAGACATAGTCTTTAAGCCACCCCGGTGGCTTTACCTGCCGTCTTGGAGCATCTCTTGCTTTCGGTGTCTGGGTTACCTGCTCTCCGATTGGTGTACCTGGTGTTGCTTCCCTCTCTGTTCTGTGTTCCTTTTGTGGGGTTGGTGGCTCTTGTGGGGCCAACTGTGGCTGGAGCTGTGGCTCAGGGAGAGCCTGAAGGTGAGCCCTGTTTCTCCTCACCTCCTCTGCTCCAGTGTCGACCACATAGGAGCGTGGCGTGTCGGCCTTCCTGATCACTGTAGCTGTTTGTTTTGAGGGAGATATCCATACTGACTGTCCAGGCCTCAGCTCGGGCTTTTGTGTGGCCCGGTGTCTGCTGTCAAAGTTCTGAGCCTGGGTGCATTTCAGCTGATAGTCCTTTTTCTCGAAGGCCTTTGTTCTAGGCCGCTGTGGTTTGAGGTTGAATGGCGCTTGTGGCAGCGGCGAGCGGAGACGCCTTCCCATCAGGAGCTCGCTTGGTGACAGTCCATGGTGCAATGGTGTGACTCTATATGCTAACATTGCCCTGTATGGGTCCTCCTCATTCTTAAGTAACAACAATTTTACCGTCTTGACAGCCCTCTCCGCCTCTCCGTTACTCTGGCTGAAGTAAGGGCTACTAGTCACGTGCGAAAAGTCATAATCTCTGGCGAAGGCTGTGAACTCTGCTGATGAGAACTGTGGACCATTGTCACTCCGTAGCTCCTCTGGGACTCCGTCCTGGGCTGCCATTCAACCTCTCTCCTCCCCTCTGCCTGTGGAGACTCACCCCGCATCACAGCCTGTTGCTGTTTAACCACCTCTGACTGTTTAACATGGCTTATAGCTTTTTGTAAAGTTAAATCAGCATCAATTTGTAATTTTTCTGACAGAGCGATATTCCTTATCCCTACTACTATGCGGTCACGTATTAACTCCTCCCGAAGCACTCCAAAGTTACAGTGTTCAGCCAGTTTATGTATTGCTGTTATAAAGCTATCTGCCGACTCACCAGGCTCCTGTTTCCATACATGAAACTGCGCGCGCTCGAATATGACATTGTGTCTCCCAACAAAATAATCACTGAAACTTTTTATCACCGCAGCATAGTTCTGTTTTTTGAGCCGATGTCAATGGAGAAGCATCCAAAATGTCCTCCGCATCCTCTCCCATGAAGTACATCAGCGTGTTGACCTGGAAAGCGTCCCCTTTCTTGTCCAGTCCTGACGTCACTCGATACCTTTCGGATCTTTTGCTCCATCTCGGCCATTTCTTCCCGTCTCCGCAGTCGAACTTTTCTGGCGGGCTAACTTGAAAGTTGTCTCCATGGGCGGGAAGCGCCGGTGCATTGCCTTCACTCATTGTGATAGCTAACTTGGGAACGAACTAATTAACTCGTACTAATAAAACAAAAACACTACCTTTCGCCGTCGGCATAAGTCTTTATATGTCCTCTCTGACACGTTTAATAACTTGGCGCGGTTGTTTAGACACTTCTGACACCATGTAGAAATCAGTGACACACACACGGCTATCCACTTCAGTGGTGTAGACTTTACTGAACCAACTGCGCATGCCCCGAACATACATACACAACTACGGATGCCCATAAGGGACATCCACTACAATTCCCAGAGCCCAAAAAAAGTCTGCGGGCTATAGAGCGTTTTCTATTCGGGCTCCAATACTATGGAATGCCCTCCCAGTAAAAGTTAGAGATGCTACCTCAGTAGAAGCATTTAAGTCCCATCTTAAAACTCATTTGTATACTCTAGCCTTTAAATAGACTCCCTTTTTAGACCAGTTGATTTGCCGTTTCTTTTCTTTTGTTTTCTCCTCTGCTCCCCTCTCCCTTATGGAGGAGGAGTTGCACAGGTCCGGTGGCCACGGATGAAGTGCTGGTTGTCCAGAGTCGGGACCCGGGGAGGACCGCTAGTCTGTGCATCGGTTGGGGACATCTCTACGCTGCTGACCCGTCTCCGCTCGGGATGGTTCCTGCTGGCCCCACTATGGACTGGACTTTCGCTGATGTGTTGGATCCGCTGTGGACTGGACTTTCACAATATTATGTCAGACCCACTCGACATCCATTGCTTTCGGTCTCCCCTAAAGGGGAGGGGTTACCCACATATGCGGTCCTCTCCAAGGTTTCTCATAGTCATTCACATTGACGTCCCACTGGGGTGAGTTTTCCTTGCCCGTATGTGGGCTCTGTACCGAGGATGTCGTTGTGGCTTGTACAGCCCTTTGAGACACTTGTGATTTAGGGCTATATAAATAAACATTGATTGATTCATTCATTGATGGACCTCTTGATTCAAAACGCTTGTATCTGAAATCAATGTTTACCATTGAAATTAATTGAAATCAATTGGTTAATTTGTGCCACTTCTTTATCTCAACATTATCCTTCACAAAGACTTGTTTACTTGCCATTGTTGAAAAAACGGTGTTATATCTATCTCAAACTACATGCTAGCGAGTAAGACCAGATGTTTTGGTCGGATCTTACAAGGTTCACTCTGACATTTTCTACGCATGTAACTAAATGTTTTGCTTGAAACTCCAAGCACAACAATTAGCCTAGAGATATCTCTGATCTCAAAACACTCTTAAGTTGATGTATGACTGTATCTCTGCAATTGTTATATTTAGAAATTACAAATCCTCTATTTAAAGTTAAAGTACTAATAATTGTCACACGCACACTAATGACAAATTACTACACAATAGCATAAAGACAAAGACCACTACTACTAGTGTTACACTACTATTTGAGTGAGCTTCTTTGTAAATAAAGTGTAATTTATTGTTCCTAGTCATGTATTAAAAACACATCTTCTGATCAAAGTAGCTCTTAACGTGACAGAAGTTGGAGACCTCTGCTATAGAGAATAGTTCAAGTTTGAAGTCATAATGGTCAAGTACAATTTGAAAATGTAATTTCCCCTTGGGATTATTAAAGTATTTCTGATTCTGATTCTGATTCTGAAAATCAAACAGAGCACAGGCTTTGTTTTCCTTGTCCAATGCCACACCCATCCAGATTGTTTGTGGTTGTTATTAAGCCTGGATTAGAACTCTTTGTATAGTGTTAGTTATCATTTTGTCTTAAAACCATATTTGGATAAATACACTTGTTATTAAACATCAACAATATAAAGAAAACAAAGAAACTTCATAACCATGTGCTTTTTACTCAGTGGCCTTGTGGTTAGAGTGTCCGCCCTGAGATCTGTAGGTCGTGAGTTCAAAGCCCGGCCGAGTCATACCAAAGACTATAGAAATAGGACCCATTACCTCCCTGCTTGGCACTCAGCATCAAGGGTTGGAATTGGGGGTTAAATCACCAAAAATAATTCCCGGGCGCGGCCACCGCTGCTCACTCCTCCCCTCACCTCCCAGGGGGTGAACAAAGGGATGGGTCAAATGCAGAGGACAACTTTCACCACACCTAGTGTGTGTGTGACAATCATTGGTACTTTAACTTTAACTAAAGATGTTTAACTATTCGTATACATTAGTGCCATACCCAATCCCACAAGATTCCATGTAGCACTAAACACAATTTTCACCACAAAGTCCATTAAGTTCAAGAGTGAAAGGCCTTGACCCCTATTAGAGCTAAATAATTACAGTTTATAGCCTTATCATGTAGAACTAAAATTGCTTCAATCTCATGACAAGAGCCGCTAATGTCAGCGCTACTTTCAAGCCATCCGCAGCTGTGACAAACATGCTAAAGGAGAGACGAGAACTCATTAAACTGATCTTTCCGACTCTGTTCTAACAAATATTATCCTTGTTGGATCCCTGTATCCTGACAGACTAAATTAGAGGTCATCTCTTGCAAGGTCTTCAAGACATTTATATACAATACCTCTTTTCTCCCTCCACGATTGTGAATGGACTATTGAGCCTGCAAGTGTTGATTACATTGACTTGACTCAAAATGGGAATTAGAAATGGTAATTGGTGTTTTCTTGCCGTTGTGATAAGAACCCTTTTGCCATGTCTCCAGTGGGATATGTTGTGCTCATTTTGTAGCTGAGGTCATTTTATTAAGATGCGGTCTTAAAATGGCTCTTTTTTGTCTTGCATGCGATAGATTTTATTTCCTACTTACTTTGAAGTGAGAACATCAGGCCAAACTCTTGCATTGGCGCCAATGTTAAAGTTGTCTTTACAGAGTAATCCAAAAGGTAACACTTTTTTACATAACTATCTTAGATGCAAGTGCTGGCCAAAGCCTACCGACAGTCCCAGTTGTTTTTGCGGTTATTATCTCGAGTTGTTTGGTCGTAACAAGCATGTCTTCCAGGTGAAGTTCAACAAATAATGTCTATGATACGTCCACATTGGTCCACATAAAGCCATACTATTTTGGACACTTCCGGTCAAATTTCATAAACTCTAAATGTAACCTTTGTGCTGTAAACTGTGAGCTTGGCTGCGAGGGCCTTTCCAATTGTTTACGCAAAAACTAAATTACCCACTAAGTTACTGTAGGAAAATACTTTGAAAACAATTTTTGGAACAAAAGCGTATTACCCCTTATTTATTACGATTCAAAATCAATTTGTCCTATATATATATATTTATTTAAAAAAAGTACTCTTATATACAGTCGCGGTCAAAAGTTTACATACACTTGTAAAGAACATAATGTCATGGCTGTCTTGAGTTTCCAATAATTTCTACAACTCTTATTTTTTTGTGATAGAGTGATTGGAGCACATACTTTTTGTCACAAAAAAACATTCATGAAGTTTGGTACTTTTATGAATTTATTATGGGTCTACTGAAAATGTTGCCAAATCTGCTGGTTCAAAAGTATTCATACAGCAATGTTAATATTTACTTACATGTCCTTTAGCAAGTTTCACTGCAATAAGGCGCTTTTGGTAGAGGAGTGGTCCAAAACTCAACCACAAGCTTGTGGATGGCTACCAAAAGCGCCTTATTGCAGTGAAACTTGTCAAGGGACATGTAAGCTGTATGTATACTTTTGACACAGCAGATTTGGTCACATTTTCAGTAGACCCATAATAAATTCATAAAAGAACCAAACTTCATGAATGTTTTTTGTGACGAACAAGTATGTACTCCAATCACTATAACAACAAAATAAGAGTTTTAGAAATGATTGGAAACTCAAGACAGGCATGACATTATGTTCTTTACAAGTGTATGTAAACCTTTGATCCCGACTGTGTATATATATATATGTGTGTATATATATATATATATATATATATATATATATATATATATATATATATATATATATATATATATATATATATATATATATATATATATATATATATATATATATACGTAATCGATTCTTTAAAATTCTTAATACATTTAGAATCAGAATCACAATTCGAATGTGAATCCATATATCTACAGTATATAATTTAAGAATCAATGTTTTAAAACGTTTTTTAGGCCATCGCCACGCTTACTCGCTGTGCGTGTATTGTACATCATACTGTACATCATCAGCCAAGAAAATGTTTTGAAAACCACAACCTGTTAAAAAAACGTTTTTAATCTGTATGCCAAATAATACATTTAGAATTGGTTTCAATCAGGAATCAATTCTCAATCGAATTGTACCCCAATAATCCGAATCGAATCATGAGCCGTTGTGAGAGTCACACCCCTAATTAATACCCCATGAAATTTAGCAAATTGGCAAATCATATGATGTGAAATTATAACTGCAATTTTGCAATTGGTGTGTTTCATGTGACGTCACGTCCAGAGGAAAAAGTACACATATTACTAGAAAGGAGTCAATTGAAAACAAAGCAACAAAATACATCTTACATGCGCTATCCTTACCTGTGGAAATAAATCACCACAATAGGGATTTTATAAAAAGTTATAATGTAACTTCCTAAGATACTTCATCATAAAGGTAAATAAGTTAGTAATTCTGAGAGAAAGGTTGCTGCTGTGACAAGATGCTCTTGTTGAGTTCGCGGTGACCACTTTGTCAATGTCTGTTTGAACTTTGAAATTACCATAACTGTCTGTTTAGGATTTATTTACTTTTTTATTCTACATATACTTGCATAATGTCAGTTGTATTCATGAAACTTCTACAAACGCTAAGAAAAGAAATATAATATGTAGGTTGTTGTTGGTGCAGTGTTTGGCCTCAAAAATAAAGTAGATTAATCAATCACTCACAGGCTACATATCCCATTGCAAAATCATACTGTATTTTGATATTGGTAAATATGTTTGGAAAATAACATTGTTCAACAACAGGAAAGGAAATAAAACACAAAACTAAACATTGAAACAAAACTTGATATATGCAACTGCAGATGTGGAATTATAGACGACAGTAAACTACTTGGCTTGCAACAGCTGCAAAAACTAATACTCAAACTTAGATATTATTTATATTATAAGCAAATTGCTTGACAACACTGATAATACAACTAAATAAATAATTGATTGTACAGCATTCATTATTAAGTGTTCCTAACAATGGCGTTATATAATAACGACGTTAGTAACACTGTTACTTTTACTAAAACAAGTTATCTAAAAAATTTACTTTTAGGTCCGTTACAATACCGTTAGCTATAGTTTGATGTAAAGTAGCACGCTACTTTTTATGTGGTTTTATGTCAACAACAAGACCGCATCAGAAGCGCAGAAAGTTGAATGCAGGAAATATATTTTTACTAGTGGAAGCAACTAAAATTAACTTGACATGAAATAGGAAGAGGCACTATCACAGTGTGACAGAGCAGACAACAACATGTGCACACGTACACAATACTGTTGCGTGCCGTGGGAATAATGAACAACAAATCAATGATTGAAATCCCAGACTTGCCATCCAAACAATAGACCGTTTGTTGACAAGAAAATATGACAGCCATCAAAGCGCATTCAATTAATTTATTAACCAGAGGTAACAATCCGGTGAAAAGAGTCAAAAAAGCTGGGATCAGAGCCGACAAATTGCCTCTGCTAACTGCTAAAGCTAACAAAAAGTCAAACACAGCTACACTGAAACCTTCAATGACGTTGCACATCACTGGGCAATAGTTTCCACCTTTTAAAGGCACACACACGCGCACACTCTGCTCTCAACTGCATATGCCAAATATATGATTTATTTATTTTTTTCCAAGTAACGTATTAATTACTTTCCCTAGTATTTATTCCATTTAATAAAGAGTAATTCCATTAGTAATTAAATTACTTTTTTGGTAAAGTAGCAAGTATAACTATACAACTATAGTTAATTACTTTTTAAAAGTAATTTTCAGAACACTGATCTGAATGCAGCTGAGATAGGCTCCAGCACTCCTCGCCACCCCGAGAGGGACAAGCGATAGAAAAATGGATGGATGATTAGAACTCCATACATATATTGACCCTAAACAGAACTGCTTGGCATCTGCATATATTTTGGAATTTTGGTAAACATCTACTCTTATGTTTTGGTCTAATCTAATAATGGAAATGGTTGCTGTATGAACGATTGAATGGTGTTCCAGAATGTTGCAAAGTAAGGACCCGCGAGGGAAACCTTTAACCGATGTTCTGCCCTCCATCACCGGTCTTCAACTGCTGGCAGACCATGTGAGATGAGCCGTGAAGATTGTCTGTGCAGCGTTGTCACTCATCCTGATTGATATTTGCTCTACCTCACAGCTAATTCAAATTCAGGCTGCCATTCCAAAATGGATGTTGACCTTGTAGAAAAAAAAGAGTAATATCGCTTTTAAAGAAACACTTTCCCGGTGACAGCCTGCTTTTATAACAACCTTTCCTCCACCTCAGTTATGGACTAATAGCAGAGGTGGGACCAAGTCATTGTTTTGCAAGTCACAAGTAAGTCTCAAGTCTTTGCCCTAAAGTCTCGAGTGAAGTCCCGAGTCAAGACAGGCAAGTCCCGAGTCAAGTCCAAAGTCAAGACTGGAAAGTCTCAAGTCAAGTCAAGTCCCAAGTCCTGCATTTTGAGTTTCGAGTCCTTTCAAGTCCTTTTAACCACAGACTAATATATTTACACAGATTGTGTATGCTTTTAAAACGCTGTATTTATTTATTAAAACAAGTGCATTTGAAATTGCAGGAAAAAAAATAGTGCCGACATTGCACTTCATAATAGCACTATTAACCAGTCATTTTAAACATTTAACTCATTCCTTTACAGAAAAAACACATTTGAAAAAACAAGTGCAACTGTACTTATTTGCACAAGTGTAAACATTGTATTTCCATGGCATATTGCAATGTAACTGGTTCCACAGCAGTTTCTATCCTGTTCTTACCTTATCTCATTGATCTCATCTCATACTGTACGTGTGTTAAAGTGTGCGTACACATGAAAAACATAACAAATACATGAACATAACAATGAACAGAGTTGTACTTTTAAAATGTCAGGGCCCTATGCAATATGTACACATATTCTTAATATAGTGTACATTTTAACTTACCTTTATTTAAATATATTTGTCTTTTTGTAGGTGGCTAAAATATGCGGTGCTGCTGACCGCCGTCTAACGTTACGTTACTGTGTGTGATACATTGACTAACGTAACGTTATGTGTAGGTACCTCTTTGGCCATTAATGTGGTCTACGTGAGAACAGCTGCTTGATCTGCCACTCTGATTAGTGGCGTTACCTTGCCTTTGCCATACACGTCATAGGTCCTGATCTTGTGTGAGCAGACTGTTCCTGTATGCGCATGCATGCGCGTGTCACAACATGGAGACCATGCTTGAACAATTACTTTTATTAGAATGATGTAAATTTGATGAGAAGTTTCAGTACCTTTTTATCCACTAACATATTCAGTCAGATCTGGCTTTTTGTGAGAGCATATCCTTTTCATTTTAACACTATTTTGTGACCTTCAGTTTGAACTGAAATACTTCAATTATACAAATTAAATGACAACTACTGTAAGTAATACATTCAAAAATATGAATGAAAGCCACAACAAATTCACACAATTGTTCAAAAAACCCAGAACATGGACAACAAAAATAACAGTTTGTTTGTGTTGCAATGTTGATGCTCATAATTCCATCGCTCTTTCGGCAAGCGAGTCATTAGTCAGTAGACATTAGTAGGGATGTATATCGTTAGGATTTTTATGCCAATACCAATATCGATATTCCTTATTGATACTAGTAATCATCAGTACTCTTATCAGTACTGTATGTAATTTGTGTAAAGATGTAAAAAAAAATAAAAATACATTTTTCTAAATTTGCATTTTAATTAGCACAGGAAGTTGTACCCTGGTACAGTTTTTTCCAATTGCTTACACACTACATTTTAAATATTCACACAGTTAACAGTTGCTTTCGGTCTCCCCTAGGGGGTGGGTTACCCACATATGCGGTCCTCTCCAAGGTTTCTCATAGTCATTCACATCGAAGTCCCACTGGGGTGAGTTTTCCTTGCCCTTATGGGGGCTCTGTACTGCGGATGTCGTTGTGGCTTCTGAAGCCCTTTGAGACACTTGTGATTTAGGACTATATAAATAAACATTGATTGACATTGATTGATAACAAAGTCTACACGTAAAACCACTGTGCAGATTTGCCTAATATTAGGCATAAACTCTGCTTCATAGTTTTTGCGAAATATTACAGACATTGCTTTACACACACCTTCCCATCTTGCACACATATAAGGATTGTGATACACACATTTTCACATCTTGCACACAGATAACGATTGTGATACACACATTTTCACACTTTACACACACACTAAGATTGTGATACACGCATCTTTATCTCCATATTTTTTTTTAAAACCTTTTCATTTGTCTCAGATTTTAATTTGTACCGCATGTCATTGTTGACTACTGTGATATGTTACTTTACCTTACTGTGTTAAAAATAAGTTTTGGCAGTTTGCAGCATCTTTGTTGAGCAGTTCTTGAAAACAGTACAGGATATTTTTACTTTCTCTTTAGGTCCTTACGTATAGGCCCACTTCAAAGTAAACAATGACGATTGCTATGGATTTGCCAATATATTTTGCCAAGTTTCAGTAATCATTCATCACATATGCTAAAAAGGTCAGGCAAAATGCCTCAAACGTGATTTCTTATAGTAAAATAGGGTTTTTTACAAATGTGTTTTGTATCTATCAGTGTTCTGGGTAACTCACTCCAATGTTGTCTTATGATTTGAAGTCTGTGTGAGTGAGATGACAATAAAACTGCATTTTTACAAAGGCTGGCTTTGTTTTGATGAATGGGCATATGTTTTGACCGAAGTGTGTCATTTTGCAAATAATCTAGGGATTAAGAAAATTCAATGTTGCGTTTGGAAAACTGTGTAAAGAAGGGAAGTATTTTATCAACACCTTTTTGTAAGTCTTACAAGTCAAAAATGTGTGCAGTGCTAGGTGCAATGCAGTTATGTCATCATTCAATTCAAATTCAAAATATGTTTTTAATCCCTCAAAGGGCAATTCATTTTGAGCAGCAGGTTGTTGTGGTTCATATAGCCTACATGGCCCAGAATAAATAGTCAATAGATAAATAGTCAGTACAACACACAAGACAGCAACATGGAGCTGAGAAAGGATAATAATACAAATGCTTGTGATAGTCTACTGTATAAATAGAGATAATCTACAAACCACAATGCTTTAAGAATTTAAAAATAAATAAAGGAAATAATAAAAAGAACATGCGATGAGGTTGCGACTTGCACCCCCCGCCGCCCCAAAAGGGACAAGCGGTAGAAAATGGATGGATGGAATAAAAAGAACCCAATAACGGATTTAAGAGTTATCTTGTAAAGACCACACAGATCCATCACCATGTATCTATTCAGGACAATTACAATCAGCATATCCATCCATTCATTTTCTACTGCTTGTCACTATCATAGTATATAAAATACTAGTAATAAAGTAAAATAGTATTCATGCATGTCATTCATGTGCAGAGCACAGACAATTTACATGATATATTATACCAAATATATAATATCAATCCATACAGTCAATGCATGTTATGTGGGTGTGAATTATGTAAGAATAGGCAGAGTTTGTGTTTAAGTTGGGCACAAACGTATTTGAGTGACGGACTGGAAGCCATATTGAATGTTGACAGCTGCCAATGTACGTCTGTGTCGTGTGTCCATCCATCCATCCATTTTGTACCGCTTGTCAATGGAAGTGTTATTGTAGCAACATTTTTTGCAAACGTGTATCTTAATCTGTGCGTGTGTAAACCAATTCATGTGTGTGTGTGTGTACTAATGTGTGTGTCTGTATATCAATCTGTGTGTGTGTAACCAGATCCGCGTGTGTGCTTTAAGTTGTCTATCTGTATTGTGATTTTTCTGTGTGTAAAAAAAACATCTGTCTGTATTTCGATCGGCGTATGTATACAAAAAGATTTGTTTGTCCGTATGTGTTTCGATCGGCGTATGTGTAAAAAATGTGTGTGCGTATTTAAACGTGTTTAATTTTGGTACCGATACTAAAATGTATTTCGATACTTTGATACTTTTCTAAATAAAGGGGACCACAAAAAACGGCATTATTGGCTTTATTTTAACAAAAAATCTTACAGTACATTAAACATATGTTTCTTATTGCAATCGAAGAACAATTTTGGCCTTAAATAAAATAGTGAATATACTAGACAACTTGACTTTTAGTAGTAAGTAAACAAACAAAGGCTCCTAATTAGTCTGCTGACATATGCAGTAACATATTGTGGCATTTATCATTCTATTATTTTGTCAAAATTAAGAGGGGCAAGTGGTAGAAAATTGATTATTATTCTACTTGTTCATTTTCTGTTAATAACTGCTTATTTTCTGCTTTAACATGTTCCATCTACACTTCTGTTGAAATGTAATAACACTTATTATTGGGTTGATAATACACATTCAGGTATGGATGTGATACCAAGTAGTTACAGGGTCATACATTGGTCATATTTAAAGTCCTCATGTGTCCAGGGACATATTTCCTGAGTTTACAAACATAACATCAATTTCAAAAAAGGAAAAAAGATGTTGTGACAATAAAAAATATAGATGTAATCATAGTAGTATCGACTAGATATGCTCCTGTACTTGATATCATTACAGTGGATGTCAGGTGTAGATCCACCCATGGCATTTGTTTACATTCAGGAGTGCTATCTTGTTGTTAGCTGTGAGCTATTGTATCCTCTTGCGGTGTGTAGTGAAGCATGTTTAGCTAATCCTCGTCCTGCAGGGATGATACTTGTAAGAAACGTACTTTATTTGTCGCCATGGAGGCAAAGATTAGTAAATTAGAAGCAGCTAAAACACTGCCGACTGCGGATAGACGTTAGCCACTAGCTAGCTAGCTAGCCATCTTCTAAGCACCTCTTGTAGAGCGACATTTCATTGTTATAGCCTCAACTTTATCGTTAATTTTTAAGCCAAAATGCGTTCATTCTCCCTTTCCTGTCTACACACTGTGTCTGCTTGTAAGTACTCCCTGGTTGTGCGCTGTCGAACATGTCCCTCTGCTCGTATAACCAGCAATGTCACGACGTAACGACGGCGCGTTGTCATGCTCGTTAAAAAAAACAACGTATTTTTCAAAGGGAGTATAGTACCATTTTTGATGCCTTAGTACCGCGGTACTTTCCGGTATACAGTACAACCCTAGTGTGAAGCAGTAACCCTCTATTGGCTGACTTTTTACACGTGACTTTTGCAACACTTCTGCCGTGTACAAGTTGTCCGTGCAGTGATTTGAGTCGTGTTATGGATTTTTGTGAAAATTTAGACCTGAAATGGTAACAAAACACATTAATTACAATGTCCATAGTCATTAAAAATCAAGTACAATTGATGGAAAAACAATTTTATTAAAATGTTTTTTTTCATGATTTTGATTATAAAAGCATCTAATAATTTGAATTGGCAGTACAGTGTGGTGATTGACAGGTGAAACCCTTAAATGTGCAAAAAGAAATATAGGAACATTGTGAAATCTAAATGTCAGCAGAGGAGGCTGGCGGAGGAACTTTTAAAATCTGGTTAAAGCTGATTACCGTGTCTTTTTACTGATTAGTAGCAGCACTTGGACGGTCAGCTGGATAAAAAAAAATACTGATAGCCGTATCATTTGTCCAGAATCTTAAAAGGTCTTTCTGGACCGACCCAATTAGTAAGCGGTACCAGAAATTACCGGTACACAATATATACTCCTAGTCATTAGTTCATAATGAGAAAGTGCTGTATTGTTGTTGTTGTGGCTACTGGCTAGCTAGCGCTGCGGTGTTAACGGTGTTATGAGGGTTACTGTTGGCGCGTTAAGGTCGGCAATAAATTTAAATATTTTCTCCCATCAGAAATGAATATAAATGTGTGTTTGCCAAATGACCTTGTAAGATGAATTTACTGTTCAGTTGTGTTCTCTTTCGGGAGAGATGCTTGCTTGTCGATCAGATATGTTTATTGATTGTGGTGATTATAATGGTCTTAACTGACATGTTGTGAATGTTGAATTAATAAACAGGGATGTGTTTCCCGAAATAAAAGTGTTTTTAAAGCCAAACTGGTCATTACTGTGAATCATGCAAGTCTGAGTAGATTATTTTGTTTGTCTGGTCAACATTGGTCAACACTACAGTGTGTTAATTTGTAGCAGTCAAGGTCTAATTAAAGTTAAAATTATATATAGCATTTGAAATAACAATAGATAGTTATACATGTATCCATATATATATGTGTGTGTGTGTGTGTGTATATACTTATTATATTAAAATAAGGGATATGTACTGTAATTAATAACTAATATATTTGGGTATGAAGAGTATGTGAAAGTTGGACTCCTACCTTGTTCACTTGTGTGACAACCTCCATAAAGTTGTATAATCAATCAGAAATATCAAGCAGCTAAAATGCGCCAAAAATGAATAAGTGTAGTGATAATGTTTTGCATTTTTCTCATCAGGCTTTGTAATGTATTTAAATGGGTGTAATTTTGATTTTTTTTTTTTATGGTGCATGGATGTTTTTTGTATAATATTTGTTTTCACCATGACTAGGGAAGGTTGTTGCATTTGGTCATACAATGCCTTATAAGCGATCATAGACCTGAATTACTCGTGTTGTATTCAAGACGGGGATAATTAAGCAACAGCGTATGAATTGACCTGCACCCAGAGTCTTTTTTAAACTCATGACGTCTGGCGGGCCAAATTGAAACAAACTACGGCCACGGGCCGTAGTTTGGACACCCCTGCTGTAGAGGGATAAAACACATTTTATAGCCTCAATGCATATTTTTGGGTGAACATAGTTGAAATAAGAAACTATTTTTTTTCCTTGCCATAACCTTCATGCTTTGTTTCTAACAAATACACATCGCCGACATTGAAATTGCTCTCTTAACACGGGTGCATTGATAACAGTTTTAAAAACTCTCTGGTGTTCTCCGCCACACATTTGGTGTGTGTGTGTGTGTTCGGCACCCACACACCACCACTTGTGCGCTACTGCAGCGGCCGAGCGGAAACTATGTCTGCGTATTTAAAGTTCCAGGCGGTCTGGATTTTATCAATTTTTATTATTTGCAATCATTAAAGGATTAATTGATTAATCAAAATAATCTATTATTCGTTGCAGCCCTATTCTATGCTATGCGAGTGGGTTCCTCCACTCTTCCAATTTTTCTGATTTTTCTCCTATTTTCCCAATCACATTCTTGTTCAATGTGGTAGCCTTCCCAAGACCTGATATTCATTACTGTGGACCGTAGAAACATGTTTAATTGTGTATCAAAGAGCAGCATGTTTCAAAATCACCTTCAGACAAAGTGTGTTGTTTTCCTTTTACTTTGTTTTCATTTCATTTTTGTGTTCAGCTGAATAAAAACAACAGACAATCAATCAAGCAGGTACAGATGAGTTCTCCAAATGTGAGTTTTTGCCATCATTACAAGGAGAATGGCTGAACTTGAAAACCACTGGAAGCCAAAACAACATCCATCACTCTCAGTTTGCGCCCGTCTGTTTGCTCTTGTCTGTTTGCTGTGCAGCGCTCACGTTTTCTAGGCTAATCCGAGCCAATAAATCACAGTCATCTAGCAGGACCATCAATAAACTGCTTGTTGCACAATGCAACTCGCTTGTGTGCACTTTCACTCCCTCTCTTGAACAAGCCTTGTAATACATTCAAAAATACAAACCTGTACATTAAAAAAACATTTGTGTGTGGCAATAAAAAGCATTAAATACGATGTCCAGACGCATTAAAAATCAAGTACAATTGATGGAAAAAACATTTTAATTTGTATTTTTGTATTTTCACAATTAATTTTGATTATATAAGCATTTAATAATTTTCATTGGAAGTACAGTGTATTGATTGACATGTGGGACCCTTTAATTGTCTACGGACATTGCACAAAGTCAAAACACCGGATGCTTTGAATGTTATGTCCTGGGAAGGTGCTAATGTTGCGGCAAATTGCCGAAAATAAATACATGTGAGGAAAATTGATGTCAGCAGAAGAGGCTGGCTGAGGAACTTCTTAAAAGCATGTCGACAGACCGTAAACCGGGAGAGGCGAACTGCAACGTATACAAAAAAAAAATTGAAACTTTCTGCAATGGGTGCTAAAACAATAAAATCACATATGCTATCAGCTAATCACAAGTCTGCAATCAAAGGCAGGCAGCAGTTAGCGGGGCCAAATTTCTCGGCACTACAAGTCTGGCCGCTGCTGCTACCACTAAAGGTGCAGTGACAGCCATTTCAGGGGCTTCATAGTAAAGAGGGTGAATACTGTGTTCACATGCCATTTTTCTTTTTTTTTTATTATCTTAACTTATTTTTTTATATACTGCATATTTTTCTCATTTCACTTCACAAACATAAGTTACTTTGTGCACATCAGTCATATAAAAAGTTGATCAAAAACCATTAAAATTACATTATAGGTAATAGGTAAAAAGCCTTGAATACTTTTGCAAGGCGCTGTATTGCTCTCTCTCTCTCTCTCTCTCTCTCTCTCTCTCTCTCTCTCTCTCTCTCTCTCTCTCTCTCTCTCTCTCTCTATATATATATATATATATATATATATATATATATATATATATATATATATATATATATATATATATACACACACAGACACACACACAAACATCTATACATGTGTATATATATACACACACATATATATAAATATATATAATCTATATAGCTATATATCAATACATATAGATAGAACATATATCGATGTAGATATACAAATATATATAAAATGAAGAAGATAAAGATACTTATATAGAGATAAAGATAGATATTGATATATATATATATATATATATATATATATATATATGTATATATATATATATATATATATATATATATATATATATATATATATATATATATATATATACACACGTTTATATATATAGTTACCCATCCATCCATTTTCTACTGCTTGTCCCTTCGGGGTCACGGGGGGTGCTGGAGTCTCATTTTCAAATGCTATTTATTACTTGTAATTGTATTTTGTATGTTGCAATAAAAAAACATTAAATTAAATTTGCTGATGCCTGCAAATCAAAGATAAATAAAGAACTGTGCCCAAGTTGGTTCTTAAACATTATATTCAAATGTAAGCCTGTTGAATGGAACAGAAGCCTAGTGCCTGAACTCTACACTCTCATTGGAGCTTTGGACTATTTTAACATGTTTCTTAAACCACAGATCATAGTCAACATTCTAGAATTGCGCGCTTGCTCTCGGTTTGAATATTGTCTGGAGCACTGTTCTGGTTTGTTAAAAAAATAAAGGCGTTTTGGCCACAAGCAAGCCAGGCTAACTGACAACTAGCGAATCAAAACAATGATGTAGTAACGGAATGCCTGACAAGAAAAGACAATCTCCCCTCCCAGAGGATAAGTTCAAGGACACAGAAGAGTTCCCAGTCACTAGGACTTCAGTCAAAAATGTAATTTATGACCTTCCACCAGCATGCTGACAGAGCTGTTCGAACGGGGACAGGAGCTAGGAAAAGACATTTCAGATTATCAAAACAAAAATGCATCAGAGGTTGTCGATCAAAGACATGATATCTCAAAGCAGCAAAAGATGACGTATGGAAAATGAAGAAAAGAGTGATGAATTATAACAAAGTACACGGATGAATGATTAATTACTATAAACCCAGGAAAGCAAAGTACATTGTTGTTAAATACATCAAGGAACTGGAACAATATGGTAGACAACATCATCTCGATGACAAGGAAATAAATAAAAAAAAACAACTCACAAAGACTTGATGCAGCTTGAAGTGGTTGAAACTCTGATTAAGTCAATAGTGGTTAGAGTGTCCGCCCTGAGATCGGTAGGTTGTGAGTTCAAACCCCGGCCGTGTCATACCAAAGAATATAAAAATGGGACCCATTACCTCCCTGCTTGGCACTCAGCATCAAGGGTTGGAATTGGGGGTTAAATCACCAAAAATGATTCCCGGGCGTGGCCACCGCTGCTACTCACTGTTCACCTCACCTCCCAGGGGGTGATCAAGGGGATGGGTCAAATGCAGAGAATAATTTCGCCACACCTAGTGTGTGTGTGACAATCATTGGTACTTTAACTTTAATGTTTACATCAGTGTTTGTGTAATTATTCTGAGAGTTTTGCCTTACTGTCTTTATCAAATGGGACCTCTGGTGATTTCCCCCTTATCTGACTTACACATGTTGTTATAACGTTAGAGACTCATCCCTCCATTTTCTACTGCTTGTCCCTCTCGGGGTCGTGGGAGGGGGGTACAATGGCCACAGTGTGATGTCACATTGGGGAGGACATACTTAATTGGACATTACGTATCGACTCCTCCCCTTCTTCCAAACTGTGACAATGTTATGGCTTCTGTCTGCAGCCTCACATAGTATTCCTTCTCGTCTGATGCCTTCCACCTGCTCTATCTATAAAATAAATCATGTTTGGTCATAGGTATTTTATTCCTATTCCTTAACACTGCACAATATATATTGTGGCATTTTTAACACCTTCCTTTCAATGGAAAAAGAAAAGGGTACATTTTGGAAAGCCTAGGTCTAAAGTGATGGCAAGTCGTTCTCCCCACAAGGCAAGACTACTTTCATCCACGATTGCTTAGGCTGTCATCATTGCAGCAAAAGCCTGCTGGAGCTTCACTTCTGTGTTCAGATTGCACTTTAGTGCATTGATAACATAAAATGTACATTGTTACTGTAACTTTTTAGTGAGATGGGATAAAAGCTAAGCAGAAAGAAAAGCCGGTAGGCAGGAAGTCGAGAGGCACTTTTTCACCTGATTCGTAAAAACATATCAAGACACCTTTTCTCAAACCAATCATACACTTCACATCCGTTCCAACTACACTTACCAAAATGAAAAATGTCTTACTTTACGATAATGATTTGATTGTCAATCATATTGTTGTTATGTACTGTACTCTGTGATAGTTCTATCTAAACAGATGCAAGTACATCAATTGAGGAATATTGGGGGAACATTTTCTGGCAGGCTGAAATATTGTGTGTATTTGTTTATAGCATGTTCTGTTTGATTACAGAATGTTTGAAAGGGCTGAATATTACATGTTACTAATAAATAGAGAAGGTTAAGACATTGTCATGCAGCAATATGAATATAATGAACTTGTACAACACGTAATGTACAGAATATCAGAAGCATTTATTCTGGTAGAAATATCACAGATGAAATCAACAAACATATTTTACAATCAAACCATGATCGGAACAATTTATGTTGTGTTATTTATGCGCGACACTGGTACCTGAACACGGAAGTGTAGCTCCTCTCCTCTGAATGTAGGTGCTACTAAGGCAGGAATTTATATTCTCTCGGAAATACACCAGGTCCTTTTTCATTGTCATTAAAAATGTGTTTATGTCCATTTTGTGTTGATCTATTTAAAAAAGTAGAATGTCAATATACACGTCATTAAAGCAAAACAATTGTCCAGTCATATATTTAAAAACTTGAAAATTGTCCATGGTACACGTGTTATTGATAAAGAATGGTATCCTTTGTGCGGTTAATCGTAATTAATTTGTAGTTAACTATGGCCAGAATGGGGTTATTGCGATAAAATATTTTAATCGTTTAACAGCCTTAGTGTGATGATCCGTTGCCCGGATCATGTTTTGTTTAGTGTAAGACTCCCTTAGTTTGGTTTCAGCACCCCTGGGTTTGTGTCTCTTGGTTGCCATGGGTGCTGATTATTTTCACCTGCCTCTGATTAGTCTTCTAGACCATGGGTGTCAAACTCTGGCCCGCGGGCCAAATTTGTAATTTAATTTGGCCCTCGAGACAATATCAAATTAACATTAGAGCTGGCCCGCCGGTATTATACAGCGGCGGTGCCACAGTAACACCGCATTCACCACTAATACTCATACTTACCAACGCTCCCGATTTTCCCGGGAGACTCCCGAATTACAGTGACCTTCACGAAAATCTCCCGGGGCAACTGTTATCCCGAATTCCTCCCGATTTCCACCCGGGCAACAATATTGGGGGCGTGCCTTACAGGCACTGCTTTTAGCGTCCTCTACAACCTGTCGTCACGTCCGCTTTTCCTCCATACAAACAGCGTGCCGGCCTAGTCACATAATAAATGCGGCTTTAACACAAACATAAGTGAATGCAAGGCATACTTGATCAACAGCCATACAGGTCACACTGAGGGTGGCCGCATAAACAACTTTAACAATGTTACAAATATGGGCCACACTGTGAACCCACACCAAACAAGAATGACAAACACATTTCGGGAGAACATCCGCACCGTAACACAACAGAAACACAACAGAACAAATACCCAGAACCCCTTGCAGCACTAACTCTTCCGAGACGCTACAATATACATCCCCCGCTACCACCAAACCCCGCCCCCCCAACCACGCCCACCTCAGTGTACTCGGCGCTGAGTTTAGCCAGCGATTTGGCGACTTTGATGGTCAGAAATGTAGATTTTAACTGCTTAGTAATCCCTTCGCAGTTGATGTAGAAAAAGCACCAACTAACCTCCAAATGGAGCTGATTGAACTCCAGTGTGATGACACGCTGAAGTCAAAGTATGATGCTGTTGGCGCCGCACAGTTTCCACAATGTATCCCTGACACAATGCCTCAGCTCCGCACCCAAGCTGCTCAATTGCTCTCCATGTTCGGCAGCACTTTTCTATGTGAGCAACTTTTCTTCTCAATGAAGATGACGAAAACGTCTCACAGGATACGTCTGACTGATGAACACCTTCGTTCGATAATGAAGGTTCCCTCAGCTCAAAGCCTGAGCCCCGACATTAATGAACTAGCATCCAAGAAAAGATGCCTTGGGCACATCAGATTAGATCAGTGTGTTGCAAACTGAGCAGTAAAAAGGCTTGAATGGTTGATTTATTCATTGTTATTTTATTTTCAAATGTATTAGCCTGTGTAAAAAGTTAATGTTGATATTTACCTCAGAAGGCTGCAAATAGAAAAGAGGCATTCCATTTTTTATTTAAATTTTATTTAATTTAAATTTTATTTAATATACCATTGATGTTTTTTCATTTGTTTTTTGAAAGTTGATTTTGCACTATTAAGTTATATAAGCGTTGCTTGTTCCATATTCAGTGTTAAAGCAAATCAGTGTAGCAAACTGAGCAATAATTAATGTTTTATTGATGCACTTTCTCTTGCTACTTCAAGGTTTGAATGTTTGATTCATTCATTATTGTTATTTTGTTTTCAAATGTATTATCAGCCTGTGGAAAAAGTTCATTTTGATATTTACCTCAGAAGGCTGCATATAGAAAAGAGGCATTACATTTTTTTTAAATTGTATTTGATATGCCATTGATATTTTTTAATTATTATCATTATTATTTGAAACTCGGTTTTGCATGTCACTATAAAGTTATGTAAGCCTTGCTTGTTCAATATCCAATGCAAAACTTGTTTGGGTCCCTATTAAAAGGTTAATTTGTTCAACCTTGGCCCGCGGCTTTGTTCAGTTTTAAATTTTGGCCCACTCTGTATTTGAGTTTGACACCCCTGTTCTAGACGCTCACCTGCTCTCGGGCACTAATCAAAAAGCTATTTATTTTTTTGCTACATTCAACAAGTTACCTTTGTATACCTTTTTGATTCCTGTTCCTGAGCTAAGCTTCGCTATTTGTTTGGTGATTTTTGCATTTGTGTGGTATAGTTTTCGATGCTATGCCTTTCTGTAGCTTTGCCATAGCTACCCGTGCTATCGGTACGCGTTTCTGTATTTTTGCCTGATTTGTGGAAAATAAATCATTTTCTTACCTGCACGCTGCCTCTGGAGTTCCGTCTGCATCTTGGGGAAACGATCTGCACATAACCATGCGACCCGACCGTAACACTTAGTATTTATCCATTCAATATATGTACAATGTTTCCGTCAGTATTATTTCATAGGCTATTGATTTATTTAGCATACATTCTTTGTTTTCTTTCAAATAGAGAAACATTTAAACAAATGAGTTATTTTAGTATAGACAAAATGACCTTTTGCAATTACAGACATGGAGAAGAGATTAGAAGTATTAGATGAACTCTGCTTCCTCTGTCTTCTTTTCAGGCATGTTGATTTGCGCAAGGCGTAACCATTATCGTAAATTAACAAAACCATAATTTAAAATTTTATATTTAATATTTTACCAGCGTTTCCAAGCACTTTAAATACCGTGTCTAACTTAATTTGACATTAAATTCTAAATATAACTGAATTGCAAATTTGTCATACCACAAGTAATAACTCATTGTTTATATTAGGCCTTTTTTTATGTGTATTTGACAAAGAAATAATATGATATCACAAGAACTCAAAACATGTCCTTAATTGGACAAGGATATAATCTAAATAGTTTGAGAATTATGCCAAAAAAAAGCTTGTGATATGCAGATCATTCCTGCAGTTGTATTGTTTTAATTAATTTAGAGTATGTTTGAGTGTAAACTTAATACTTCAAAATTAGTTTACAAAACTCACTGCTAGTTTTGCTAATACTTTGCTATCTAGTAACAGCGTACAGTATTTGAATCAACAAAATAATGAAAAAGTATGTGAAAAATTCAATTGTATTATACAAAACATATGCGGTACCAATTCTCAGTACCTAGGAATCAATACCAGTGCACAATGGTTCCAATTTTTGGTCCTTTTGTGTGTTTCCAACATTTAATTTAAACCTAAATGTGATGAAAATTTGCTATATATATATTTTTTTATTTTTTTATTTATTTTTTTTTTTATGTCCTGTCCAGCTTCTCAGGAAAATCATATAGTTGATGTAGATGCCCATATTGGCTGTTCAGATTTACTTTACAAAAGAGAAGTGTAGGATACTTCTCTTGTTGCCTTATTTGTATTTGACTTTATTAAATGTATTTATATTATCATTTGGTGCAGCCGGGCCAGAGCAGGAGGGGATATAAAGAGAAAAAAAGGAAGACAGAGGGGGGAATTGTGGGGACAAGAGGGGGATTAGACAGAGAGACAAAAACAACAGCAAACACAACAACAACAACAACAACAACAATATAGCAACATCAGCAAATACGACATGTACAAATATGATGGTAAAAGTAATAGCAAATAAGCAGTTAGCGAAAATAAAAAATAATACAGAAATGACAATGAGCATTATTACACTAAAAATGGAGCAATACAAATACCAATACAAATACCAATAGAAATAGCGCTATTGATAATGAACAATACCAATACTTTACCTTTATTATCAACAATACAGTTGTTCAAATGCAACAATACATATACGTAATTATAACTTGAGATACGAAAGAATGCAGAAAAATGGGTGGGAAGAAAGAGAAGCAACCTACATTAACCTTGTAGATTGTTATAGTAGCAATAGGTTAAGCTTTGTCAGAGTGCCATGTGTTATACCCAGTTTACAAAAATTTGCTATATTTGAGAAAAGTGAGTTAAATCTAAGAAATATATCTGCTAGAAAAGTGTGACTGAACTTTTACATTCGGCACCCCATAGTTGCCATTCTAAGACGTTAGATAGCAGTAGTGTATAAACTACGGCGTGTTTTCTTAAGCAGGAAGTAGCCCTTGCCATTTCCGTTAAGTTTTCTTTTGTTAAGTCCTACAAAGTTTTTAAAGTATTGTACTAATTACACACCAGCTTTTTGATTGTAACACGCATCTTAGTTGTAATTTTGATTACAAAATTTGGAGGTGTTGAAATCGCCATGTAAAATCACTAATGCTAATAGGTAGCAGGGTTATGGCAAACTCAATGTAAATTAGCATCAAGCTATCACATTTTAAACATTGGAGCTTTACTGTACTATTGAGCTCCTTATTCTTGCTTTGTTGGTATAGAAAATTACAACATTACCTAGATGTAGTCTGGCTGAGTCTGCTCTGAGTGCTTGACTTCTTGTTTCCTGGCCAAAATCTTGAGCCGCAGAGTCGGCAACCGGACACCACGTGCAAGGTATTGAAATATGGCAATGTTTTATTGAATTTAATCGTTACCTAGTAGTACCAACAGACTATAACCACAAGACCTGCTCAGTGGCCTTGTGGTTAGAATGTCTGGCCTGAGATCAGTAGGTCGTGAGTTCAAACCCCGGCCGAGTCATACCAAGGGCTATAACAATGGGACCCATTACCTCCCTGCTGGGCACTCAGCATCAAGGGTTGGAATTGGGGGTTAAATCACCAAAATGATTCCCGGGCGCAGCCACCACTGCTGCTCACTGCTCCCTTCACCTCCCAGGGGGTGAACAAGGGGATGGGTCGAATGCAGAGGACAAATTTCACCACACCTAGTGTGTGTGTGACAATCATTGAT
This sequence comes from Entelurus aequoreus, assembly GCF_033978785.1. NCBI lineage: Eukaryota > Metazoa > Chordata > Actinopteri > Syngnathiformes > Syngnathidae > Entelurus > Entelurus aequoreus. The sequence goes on from NC_084738.1 coordinate 32,225,597, forward strand.
ACTTTATCTTTAACTTAAAAGGACAGCATTGGGTACCCATCCCTATACACGACACCGGTAATGACTCTAATTAGAATATCTAGGCATACCTAAAGTTGTGTCCAGTACGTGGATATAATCCATTATCTGCTATTTATCATATCCAGCTTTGGGACTTGGGAATCATGATCATGCTCGGGTGGGAATGTTGTTAAAATAACGCAAAAGGAATTCTGGTGGCTTTCAGTGTAAAATAGAGTTCAGAGTTGAGCTTTTTTTTTTTTTACTCATGTGGAAGTGTAAATAACCTCAGGATATTTCTGACATCTGAAAGAAAAAACAAAAACAAAACCACATTTTCACCCTGTCTCTCAGAGAGAGGCTTTTGACATTGAGGGATTCTAACCGGATACAACAATCGATGGAGCAACAGCCCTGAGAATATAATTGTTAACCTCATACCACCCTCTTACACCAGATAACATGAGTGGGAGTCCAATGCGAGTAAACAATGAGTCATTTAAAAGTGACCTGGTGTAGAAACTTCCAATCGGCAATCAGCCAAATGGACAAACGCCATGAAAGAGCCTTCATTGCATTAAATACTGCTTAAGTATGGTTCTCACAAAGTGATTGTGTTGTTAGACACATTTGTTGTTGCAAGGCCATGTCATTAATTACTCTGCTAAGTCTACAAATACAAATTGAAAGCACTCCAGGGACAAGTCATTTGCTTGTATGCTCTCCAACTCTCTTCCCTAATGTGAATTAGAAATCCCAAGTGCATAAAGACTAATCCAAACTCCCACTGTCTCCTCATCATAAGATATTATTATTTTCAGCATGATGAGCCAAAATCATGCCAGCGAATGATTAATATTATAAACACTGTGAATCAAAGTAAGGCCAAACAATGGAAGGTTAACCAAGTAAATTAATTTTCAACAGATGAGTCCTGTTTCCCCCACAGAATGTGAAATAACATTCGAACAGCGTTCATGTTTTCTGTCCGATACAAAAGTCTACAGGCTTGAAAACAACCTAATTTGAATCGCTTTGACCTTAAAAGTTGCACTCCTGCATTTTGAACATGACTGTTTTGTGGTTTGCGCTTCAGCCGCGCAAGTGAAATGCCTGCAGCAGCTGACGTCAAAGGAAAGAATGTGTCCAATAAAAACCTCCGTAAGAAACCCAGTTAACCCTTGCTCTTCTAATAAATTATCTCTAAACCATCACCTGGAGCATTTCAAAGTTAATACTTTTCTAACAGCACGACGAAAACATGAATTAAATTAACAAAATGCAGGAAACTCACCACTCACTCGTAAGCACTGGTCTGGAGGTGGCGAACAAAAGGAAATATGCTGACATTAGTGTACGCCTGCTAGCTGCCGCTGTGAGACATTTCTAAAATCGGATTGGTTACAGAAACAGCCCCATTGCTAATTAGAGTTGGGCATCAAGCATTGATGGGAATCGGCTCTTACATTCCAATTCTCACGGAACTGTACATTTATTTTTTTTTTTTAAATTGGTAGTGTTGATACAAAGTGTAGTATCAATACATGATCAATACCATAGTGATGAGGTTCCTGGTTCAATCCCCAGCTTCCACCATCCTAGTCATGTCCACTGTGTCCTTGAGCAAGACACTTCACCCTTGCTCCTGATGGGTCGTGGTTAGCAGCCTGCATGGCAGCTCCCACCATCAGTGTGTGAATGTGTTTGTGAATGGGTGAATGTGGAAATAGTGTCAAAGCGCTTTGAGCACCTTAAAGGTAGAAAAGTGCTATACATCCATCCATCCATTTTCTACCGCTTATTCCCTTCGGGGTCGCAGGGGGCGCTGGAGCCTATCTCAGCTACAATCGGGCGGAAGGCGGGGTACACCCTGGACAAGTCGCCACCTCATCGCAGGGCCAACACAGATAGACAGACAACATTCACATTCACATTCACACACTAGGGTCAATTTAGTGTTGCCAATCAACCTATCCCCAGGTGCATGTCTTTGGAGGTGGGAGGAAGCCGGAGTACCTGGAGGGAACCCACGCAGTCACAGGGAGGACATGCAAACTCCACACAGAAAGATCCCGAGCCCGGGTATGAACTCACGACTACTCAGGACCTTCGTATTGTGAGGCAGACACACTAACCCCTCTTCCACCGTGCTGCCCCAAGTGCTATACAAGTCTAACCCATTTATTTTCCCAAAATCGTTTCTTTTTTACCCATCCATTTTCTACCGTTTGTCCCTCTCGGGATCGCGGGGGTGTTGGAGCCTATCCCAGCTGCACTCGGGCAGAAGGCAGAGTACACGCTGGACAAGTTGCCACCTCATCACCGGGCCATAACAGATAGACAGACAACATTCACACTTATATTCATTCACACATTGTTCAGAAGTTCTATCGTTTTATGTAATCTCTTTCAACAGCCGAAAGAAGCTACAGGACGCTTCATAACGTAATTAGGGCACCTTAATTGGAAATTGAAAGCACCGTGTATCTAACCTGCTGAGCCAGCATGGCCCTTCAATCTCAAGACCTTCCCAAATTAATATCATGTCATCTATGTAACCGTAACTCACTAATGTTTTAGGTAGTTATACGTCAAGAGACAGTCCCTGTGGAGGAATATGTTAATACCCTCAGCATAATGCATCTTATTAATTGACCATGCAGATGCTACATACCGAGGGTTCCTGTTGTAGCTTAAGGCGCCATGACACCTCATAAACATCATGCACAGATAAATCAAATAGTAATTGTAATCAAGGAATAGAGAAAAAAAAAGCATCATGGGAACATTATGCATATGGTGGACTAAAGCACCTGGAAGATAAGTATATTCCAGAAGAGGTGGCGAGGAAAGGCTTGAAGGGGGGTTAAGAAGCTGATCGTTGACAGATGCTGACTTAATTAGTTTCAGACACAAGACAGGAAGGCGGATGTTAGAGTTTTACTAATGGCAACATGGTCCAGACCCACACAAAAGTTTAGTTCAAACAGTGGCTAAACCTGATTTGTCGACATTTGCAATAAGTTCACACGCATTAAAGGACCTTATAAATTGTTCTTGAAAATGTTAAAATCATAATGAAGTTCAGGTTCTGTCATCAGTCTATATTCATTACACTTTTATTCCGTAGGAAATGATGAGCATTAATTAATTGAATGTATGTCTTGTAAAATTAAATGATATATTTCCTCACTGGTGTCAATGTGGCTTCAATGTAGATAATGTTTTTTTAACTGTGAAATAATTTGAGTTAGGAGAGAAAAAGTGCTATATAAATATAATTCATTTCGCAAATCATGCTAAAGTCTCAAAGTTATGCATATTACAATTGGTCAAGTTATTTTGGCATTGTTGTCTTTAAGTTTAATACATTCAGGGCCTGATCTACTAAGGTCCCAAATAGCAAGTGTTAAGAAGTGTATAAAATTGTGTGTACTATTAGTGGGCGGGTTATAGATGAACTACTAACATGTACAACGGTGGTGCAGACCGCCCTATTAAAATGAGGACTTGTGTGTGTACTATGAGGAGGTGTCATTTAAAGCACAGTCATGTTCAAATTAGGTGAGAAAAATGAACAAAATACCTATGCATCATGATTAGAATCGATAAACAAATGTCCAATAATCGATTATTTATGTATGTTGAATAAAGTTATACAGACTGTTCTGTCATTAATGCTAATGTCCTCTAAATGTTAGTTTTAGGTTTGGGTTTAGCTAACCAAACAAAAACATTTAGCCAATATTATTTTGTTATGTAAGGGAGGAGAAGGGAGGAAGGAGAGGACAATGTTAGCTGCGGCGCTAAGCTATCTTGAATGTGAAGTAGTGAAAACAAGGAAAATAATTCATGCTTTATAGGCTTCAACAGAAGGCTAACAGGAATTGCGTTACAGCAAAACGTACCAGCTAAGAAGAGGAAATTAGCATGTAGAATAATAAGTTAGGAGAGACAAAAATATCTACACAGTACGGCAACACGTCTGTCAGCCATAGATATGATGAAGCAAATAGATGGCGCAAGTCTTTGAGCCACAGGTTTATTGCATTTGGGGCCAAGGTTTGTGGTTTTAGAAGGTACAAAAAAATAAATCAAGGATGCATGCTTGCCAAGTAGGGACTATTATTTATTTGTCCACATAGACGGCATGGTATAGTATTCTATATATACTGTATATCTATGCTGTGCGCACTAAATAAAACATTTAAAAAAGAAACAACGCAGTATTGCATATGTCAGTAGCCAAAGGAGGACCCATGTTATATTATTAATGATAATAATAAATAAATGTAATATCTTTACAATATATAATAATAATACATGATATAATAACAATATACAACATAATAACAATATACAATACAATATTAAAAGATGTATAAATGATCAATTTATAATCGAATCGTAGACAGTGAAGTGTAAATGTAATCGAATCGCTAGATTCACAAAGTTTCCCACCTTTAGTTATCATGCTCTTACCTGTACCTTTTGCTATATTTTGAAACATGCAGCAGACAACTAAAGTGTGTACCACTTTTTTTTAGGTTTTTAGAAGCTGTCCTACAATGTGACTATGCGATCTGGAACGGAACCTAAGTTTTAATGCGCTGAAGGTGCACTCAGGGATATGCTGGGACTAAGTGCGAGCATGCACTGGAATGATCCAGCTGCAAGAAAGTGCATATTGCAAGCAGTTTTTCTTACATAAAGGAGATATAATATTAAATATATCTCCTATATGAAAAAATGAACGGCATTGTCTGCTGTCTCTAAATCAGTCTTTAAAGGGGAACCTCACTTTTTTTTGGACTTGTGCCTATCATTCACAATCCTTATGTAAGACAAGAACACATATGTTTTTCTATTTGTATGCATTCTAAATTTTAAATAAATGCGATCAAAAGTCCGCTTACAATAGAGTCTATGGGAGTCGCTTTAATCTGCCAACAAAGCCAATAAAAAAACACCTCCATTAAAGTTTTATATACATGATGTAAGTATGTATGTACTGTAGTAATGGGCATATTTATAATAATATTTTATATTTACGTATTTTGCTCATTTTAAACATTCACTTTTTTACCAACAACATCACTGACTATTACTCACTGCAGACTTCAAGAGCACCAACAAACATAATAAAACATCACTTACTGTATAAGGTCTGCTGTCATTAGGATGTTGACTGCTAGGATGTTCATATATTCCCGTTTAGATGAGGAATGACTCAAGAAAAGGGGGGGCGGAACCAAACGTCTTTTTGTGTCTTTCTCTTTTGCTTTTTATTGAGTTTAATGGATGGAATAGAGGACCTCCCAATGGTGGTTCTTTGGTGAAAATGTGCATAGATTTGGTTTTACACACCTATTTTCATGCCATTTTTTTCTTTCTTTTCAAATGGTTTGTTTTGAGAGGCAGAGTTGTTAAATGCAAATGAACCTCTCCTTACCACGGCCATTATCGTCGTGTGCGCATTTGCCCCTGCCCGGTAGATGTGTTTTGTAGTTTTTAGCTCTCGTGCTTTTATTGTGCACTATGAACATCAGTGACTGCCACAAGCCATCTGTTTAGAGTGACTTTCACCGCAAAACAACATCCTAGACGATAAAGCGAGATCAGCGGCTTACAGTGTTTTGTTGCCGGCACCATGGAAGGAGGCGAAGATGCAAGCGGACTACAGAGGGGCATAGCCCGGCTGACGTACAGGTCAGGAACTATATGCTGGCTAAGGTTAAATTTCTACTGAGTCTAACATTTCTAATGCTATATCTTGGACGTATACATGTGTATATTGACAATAAAAGGCTTTTCTATTCTACATCATGTAAATAACTCCACTACTCAGCTGCTTGGAGTTGTAAACAAATTGAGGCTCAAGGCTACAAGGTTCACTATTAGCGCTTTTACGAGCCAAGCGACATTGTGAACGTAATAACGGAGTTTAATGACATACTCATCCATTGCCAAGACAGTAGGCACGATCCAATTAAAAGTAGTTTTTAGGAAAATCATTCTTTATTTTGCCAGTGGACGGTGATGCTATTGTCTTACAATAGAAGGCTAAGCTAGCTACACAACAAATCGAGCTAACATAGCTCACGTATCATTCACACATTTCTAACGTACTGTTATTACTTACCATTTCATGGTCTGTGGTTGAAGTAGTGCTAATCTTTGCACACACTCAAAGTGACTTTTTCACAGTAGAGCAAAATGCCACAAATCGTAAAAGTAAAAAGTAAGGCACTTTTTACTTCAGATGAGGCTGAAAGTTAGTGTAGTGACAAATAGAGCATTTTCCTTCATTGGATTTCATCGTCTACATGATGTTGTGGTACAGCCGGTGTGCATAAATTTAAATTGGCTGACTGACGGAAGGATGTTGGGGTAAATGTCTACCATATACGGATAATCCGCTGAAGTCACATTTCAACAAAACATCAAACTTTAACAAAATTCCAAACAGACCATTGGAGGAAGTAAGGAGGAAAGCAAGTTTGTTTTATAAATATCTCTGAAATGCCGCCAAGGTTTGGTTTCAAATTTTTGAGACTTATGCAGATCCCAAATACTCATGATGAGGTACCATTGGGTAAAAAAAAAAGTTTTGTTTTGTATGATACATTACATGTCTGTATAACATGTAATGATGGTGCTTTGGTAAAAAGTTTGCATAGATTGTTTTACAGACCGTCTTCAAGCCACTTTATGACTATCTCTTCTCTTCTTTTGTGGACAGTCTAATTTACGTGGATCCACTTTGACTGTGGCTTCCCTCCCTCAGCCATGTTGTAGTTTTTAGCGCTTCCATATGGAGTCTACTGACAGATATAAGTTAGAACTATACACTACATTGTATTAGAAATGGCAACAGCGGAGGATGAATGTGCATGTACGAGCCAGTGTTGCTCACAACAAGAGTAGAGAAAAAGAAGGAACTTAGTGACTACAACTTGATTAATTGGTTTGATTAGTTGAAGTTTATTTCAAACATGTATACAATTTCGGTATGATACATCACAAATATGTTTTCTTTACAACATGCCTGAAAAGGAGTAGGAAGAAGTAGAGCTTATGTAATCCTACATCTTTTCTACCTCATAGCAATTCCAGCACTAACACATGTTCACTTCCTGTTGTTCATTTGTACATAATTTACATCAATTCATTCTAAATTGGGACTACAATGGTGGATTGCTTGATTATTGAAACTTGTATTAGTAGATTGCACAGTCATACTTGCCAACCCTCCCGAATTTTCCGGGAGACTCCCGAATTTCAGTGCCTCTCCCGAAAATCTCCCGGGACAACCATTCTCCCGAATTTCTCCCGATTTCCAGCCGGACTTAAGGCACGCCCCCTCCAGGTCTGTGTGGACCTAAATGAGGACAGCCTGTCGTCACGTCCGCTTTTCCTTCATATAAACAGCGTGCCGGCCCAGTCACGTTATAACATCTACGGCTTTTGCAGAGTGCACAACTGCACACACAACAAGAAGGAGACGAAGCAGAAGAACGAAGAAGAGACAGTCATGGCGACGACGAGTGACAGAGAATAGAACGAGGATGGACAATTCAACCCTAAACTCACTCCTTTCCTGCAAATTAAATTTCACAGATGCTGCCCATACCTATGCTCCTTCAACACGCGAAGTCCCAGAGAAGGGTCAATTGACATTTTTACCTAGAAAACACACAAGAGGGTCATTTGACCCCTAGTCCCCCCTGTGGACACTCCTTTTGTTATGAAAATGTGGCTGTTAGTGGCACACGGCAGGGGGCCACTTGAGCCTGTGTGGGGGAGGGGACCTTACAGCTCAAGCTTTAGTTCTGAGGTAGGTTGTGTGTGTTTTTGCAAGGATCAACAGAATGAAGGGATCAACACTCTGACATGTATTGTTAAAAAAAATACAAAACAAAACATATTTACAAAGAATGAAAAAGCAACTGTTTTCCCAGTTTTGGTGTGGAGGGTTGTTGCAGAAGCAATTGTTATTTTTGTGTGCCAAAAATAGTTTAAAAAAAAAAATTTACAAAGAAAAAAGCATATTTACAAAGAATGAAAAACCATGTCCATGTAAACGTGACTGACATACATTTGAGCAGTCACTCACAATCCTGGCACTGCCATTGCTCCTTTCGGCATTTCCCACATGTATAATTTTTCTGTCTACCTAGACAAACTGCCCCTAACAGCCTCATTACCATAACAAAATGAGTGATTAGTGTATTCGGGAAAAGCGTCGGGCCAAATGACCCCTCTCTGGGTCTTCTAGGTAGACAGAAAAATGCTGGGACTTCTAGTGTCAAAGGCTGTGCTACTAGCTGCAAAGCAAAAGATGGTGGCGTAAACAACCACACCATGAAAATAGAAAACAAACCAAAAAAGGATACAACTGCATTTTGTTCAGCAGAGAACACAGACAAGCTAATAAGAATAATAACAGATGAAAATGAATAAATTAATACATTGAAAATGAATAAATTGAAAAGATGGTTTGACAAAAACAGACTAACCTTAAACCACAATAAAACTAAAATAATGCTATTTGGTTACAGTAGAAGAGAAAGTCAAACACAAATACATTTAATAGACATTAAAAGAGTAAATCAAATAAAATGTTGAGGCGTATTAATTACAAATATCATAAAAAAATATACAAAATAAGGTGGCAAGAAATGCATCAAGAATGAATAAAGCAAAATATGTTCTGGACCCTGCGATGAGGTGGCGACTTGTCCAGGGTGTACCCCACCTTTCACCAGATTGTAGCTGAGATAGGCTCCAGCGCCCCCCGCGACCCCGAAGGGAACAAGCGGTAGAAAATGGATGGATGGATGTTCTGGACCAAAAATTACTTCATATTCTCTGCTGCTCGCTAGTGTTACCATATTGGTGTGGAAATATGGGGAAATAACTACAAAAGTATGTTTCAGTCACTAACATTGTTACAAAAAAGATCAATTAGAATAATACATAATGTTGGATATAGAGTATTGGATATACACTTTATTTATGAAATTCAAAATATTGAAAATCAATGACTTGGTGAATTTGCAAACAGCTAAAACTATGCACAAAGCAAACTATAATCTGCTACCAAGGAACATACAACAATCATTATCAACAAAAGAGAACACAATTATGGAATGGATTAAGTAAAAAAATCAAACAATGTACTAGTATGATCCAGTTAAAAATAATTCAAAGTTTGTACAAAGTACAAGGAAGAAGAACCATGATAAACATTTTGAACCTATTGATAATCTTATTCATCTCACCATATGAAATACAAAACTTACTTAACTATTATTTATTTTTAAATTGTATTTTTTAGAGAAAACAAAGTGGACAAAAGTGTTAGAAATTGCTATGTAATGGAAGAGGGATAGGATTAAATAAGCTCTGCTTCTTCCTACTACTTTTCGAACATGTTGAAAAGAGAAACTCGAAATTGTAATGTATCATGTTGTAATAGTATGCATGTTCGAAATAAACTCAAACCATAAACCATGGTGTCTTGACAGAGGCACACAGAGTCTGACGCTCTTTTCAAACTTTATTACCAACCTTACCACGTCAAAAACAATCCTCGGTTCCAAATTGCGCACCTGTTTCTGTGCTGTGCTCCAGATTCCACGCGAGCAACAAAACCTGTACCTAGTTATCCAGCAATTATACTGACCAGGTGCATACACGAGCAGCAGAATTCTGAACATCAACATTCCAACACAAACAGGTTAGTACACTAACTCAGATACACAACTCTTGCATGTAGAGTTAACTTATAAACACCAACAACATTGCTAGACTTATTCTACTTCTGCTCAAATTGTGAGAAGTTTCTGCAGTAAAGTACTGTAAAATGTCGCTTTTATTTTTGCACATTTCTGCTGTGATAATAATGACAATTTGTTGTGGATTTTATTTCATATTGGTTATAATCTTATTCATATTATCCACGTATTTATTGCTGTGCGTATCCAATTTGAAACATGCATTTCTGGGACGGTGTTCATTACCATATGTTAAAAGTCAAACATTACTTTTGCACTACAATAATTCAGACATAAAACATGGCAAAATCAAAAACATTTTTACATATTCACCAGAGGTGGGACCAAGTCATTGCTTTGCAAGTCACAAGTAAGTCTCAAGTCTTTGCCCTCAAGTCTCGAGTCAAGTCCCGAGTCAAGACAGGCAAGTCCCGAGTCAAGTCCAAAGTCAAGACTAGAAAGTCTCAAGTCAAGTCCCAAGTCCTGCATTTTGAGTTTCGAGTCCTTTCAAGTCCTTTTAACCACAGACTAATATTTTTACACAGATTGTGTATGCTTTTAAAACGCTGTATTTAGTTATTAAAACAAGTGCATTTGAAATTGCAGGAAAAAAAATGGTGCTCACATTGCAATTCATAATAGCACTATTAACCAGTCATTTTAATAGTTTAAACAATTTTAAACATTTAACTCATTCCTTTACAGAATAAACACATTTGCAAAAACAAACATTAACATACTATTGGTTGTATTTTATGAAAATAACATTACCACAAAGTTGAGAAGGAGCAAAGATCTTCAATATTTGTATGTGAGAATCACAAAGAAATCTTCTGGGGGAGGATGACACCCCTACAGGGGTTTGGTTTACAAACTTTCAGCCCCACCTAAAACAAAATTCACCAGCCGCTGATTATGATGCATTCTCATTTTAGGCAAAGTATAAGACAACACTTTCTTAACAATATAATTGTAACCAGGAATAAGTCTTCAAGTAACAATATTCAAATACTAACATTGTTGGGTAAGACAGCATTTGGTTTTATTCTGAATCCAGTGAAACAGATTGGTGGTTTTAGCTGATATAAAGACTTTCAGGTGTTTATATATGTTTAAGTATTTGGCAGACGCTTTTATCCAAAGCGACATACATAAAAAATAGATATAAAACAATCACTGTAAACATTATCATTTAAGGGAAGAATGTAATACAAAATATCAATACAAAGTGTCAAGACAGAATAAACTCTCTGCTGCTGCAGCAACAGAGTTACAGTCTATAGGTCCCTAAAATATATAGATATCCAATGTATTCATACATTGTTTATGTAGGATATACGCATGTATATATAATCTAATCATATTGTTTCTTCAACTTAAAAATAGCTGACCGTTTTTTTCCCCCTTCTCTGGGATTATATTCCCAGTTTTGATCTCGGACGTCTGGTCATTTATAGCGTATAAGAATATTATATTACTGTTAAGCAAACTATGAATAATAAAAACGCCAAAACATGTGTCCGTTATCATAGCTACACGTATGACAAAAAAAACGCGTGAAAATCAGTGGTATTCAGTGAGGTAAGATGAATTAAATTTGCTGACAGTTCATTGCTCCTGCCAAATGAATTGCACTGAGTGGAGCGGATCACCACTCCAAGATGGCGGCTCTGCGTCTCGTCTGCGCCAGTAGGCAGTAGCGCTCGATGCTGCATCTACTTATAAGATGTCTATGGTTATAACGTTAGCAGTGAGTTTACAGCCTCACTGATTTAACTACACAGCAAATAAAAGTCATGTTACTTAGCCAATAAACGTTATCTTACATTCAAAACTTACCCTTCTTTGTGCAACTTCAAATGTTGAACGAAGTTGGAAGTTGTTGCGTCTCCGTCTGTAATATTCGAACTGCGTGATTTGCATACGGCAATTTGTTTTTTGTTGACCAAGTCGTAGTTTTTATACCCGAACGAAACCAACTTTGGCATAATTGTTTCTCACTGCCGCATTGTTTGACAACTCATGTTCGGTGGTTGTCCTGCAATTGGATTGGATGAGAGCTGTGGGATGAAAACAACGTAGATTTAATTTGATTGGCTGTTGTACTGACAGCACACCAGCTGACAAGCAGCACACACGCTTATAGACACAGACGTATAAAATGAAAGATACGGAGCGCTCCCAAATAACTTTTTAAGGTTTGGGTTTTGGGGAAAGTAGCAAGTCATGTCAAGTCAAAAGCCTCAAGTCCAAGTGAAGTCACAAGTCATTGATGTTAAAGTCTAAGTCGAGTTGCAAGTCTCTTTACATTTTGTCAAGTCGAGTCTAAAGTCATCAAATTCATGACTCGAGTCTGACTCGAGTCCAAGTCATGTGACTCGAGTCCACACCTCTGATATTCACAAATATTTCACTCTGCTGAATCAATCTATTTGTTCTCTAAATTTTGTTGGTAGCACTAGCGTGCAGAAAATGAGTGTCAATTTTGACACAGCAAGTTACTGGTAAATCTATTAATGATTATTTAGCTTTTTTTCCTAGCGCGGTACACAATACAATGTTTTTATTAATTAATTACGGATTGAAAATATGTTTAGAGCAAATAATTGGTCTCAACATTGATCATTGCTGGTTTTACACTAAGCTAAAGATTTACTGTGCTTTCTCAATGGCTATTCTAGCGAGGCAGAGGAGTTCATGGAGGCAAATGATGAAGTGGAAGATAAGGATTGCATGTCCAGTGCAGAGCACGATGAGCAAAGCTCTAGAAGTAGCAATGAGGAAAACGAAAGTATTGACCAGAAGGAGAAGTAAAAAGACCCGAACAGTTGCTAAAACTGATGGCAGTGTTGACCAGACGAGGACAGAAGAAGAGACACATCTGCAAAGAAAAAGGACAGGTAGAGAAAAAGAGAATGTGAACCACCAGACGTTCGATTTGATGAGCGTGCTGATGCAACAATTAAAGAAAGCTGTGGCATGTATTTTCATCGGTTTGTTATTGACAAAACATTACAGCGTGTTGTTGACCAGATAAACATGATCAGTCCTAAAGATCTGCTAAAATGCTGGGATGGGAAGACCAAGATATATGTCATGGTTTCCACTCCAGCCATTGTGGAGACATACAACAGACTCAAGTATGGTTTGTTTGTTTGTATTTGGGTTTTTTTGAAGGACAATGTGCAGTTACAGTAAGAAGATGGCTGCACCAGATTTAGCACCATGCTGATTTCCATCTGTAGTCATCCACAATTAAAATTACACAGGATTGAAAATACACAACAGTATTGAAATTACTTAATGATAGGCAATTTAAAATACAAGTACAATACATAGAGGGTGTGTGAGTTACAAATCAGTGGGCGGTCAAGTCACAGTATTTTACCAGCTTCATTTAAAGTGCAGAAGTATAAAGTGCAGCAGTTTTTATCAAAGTCCACATACAATGCAGTAGCCATCAGATGGTACCAATAAGGGTATCATTCAATAGCCATATACCCCTTGGTACTGCATAAATAAAAAAATGTGCGATGTTGCAAGATTGGAATGGTACTCTGGTGGCCATCAGACTGCTCCCGCCATGGTATCAACTGATGGTCAACTACCTGCCTGGTATTGTTAATGTAAGCAGGACTGGTGATCTAAAAGCCAGTCTTTGACTGCCTGTGAGAAGCTCTGAAAACTTGAGTTGTTCTTTAGATTGTCTGGTATTGACATGCATTCTGCCCTGTACAGGTACTGTACAGTGTGGCTCCCTAAATCTCAATGTATCTCTAAAAGGCCTGTGTTCACTGGAGTGGACACTTGTATTTTGCAAAAACAGGGTTGCGTACCAAAAATTATACAAACAAAAATATTTATACAAATAGTTTTTGGCAAATTTGTTTTACATGTTGTTAAAGGGTCATATGAAGAATTCAGTTTTTTAAAATCTACATTTTCTGTGTAATATTTATTTGATCTCGTATAATAGGGTTAAACTGCTTTTAAGTTTATCTTGTAATGTATGTCACAAAATCTTTTGAGTCCCGGTTTGGGCACGAGTAACCTTGAGAGCAGGGGTGTCAAACTTTTTTTCCCAGTAAGGGCCACATCGCAGTTATGGTAGCCTCTCAGAGGGCCGCTTGTAACAGTGAAAGTATATGAAACATATAAACATATAATGGCCTTTATCCAATTTCTTTATGCATGTGATCATTATATATTCACTAACAAATTGATGGATAACTTGCTTGAAAATCGTAAGTCAAGGTGACAAGCAGATATTTATTTTTTTGATACCAGAAAATGCTTAGAATGCCTTGTTACATGATCGGTCGGATATAGTAAGGTTAAAAAAATATATATATATATATATACATATATATATATACATATATATATATATATATATATATATATATATATATATATATATATATATATATATATACATGCAGTATTTTTGTCACAATTGACAGAAAAATACATTTAAAAAGAAATATCAAGTTTAGTTGTTTTTGTTGTTATTTTTCTAGGCTTTCGTGGGCCATATACAATTATGAGGCGAGCCATGGGCCTTGAGTTTGACACTTGTGCCTTTGAGCAGTGTTTTAACCATAGGGCCGGGGGCCATTGTTAAGCCGCGACCAACCCCTAGATGGCCGCCAAAAAAATATGTGGTTCTCAGCTGCGGTCCGTATGGCCTAAAATTCTCACTTAAGTGGTGCCTTTATTTCGCACTTTAATTTCACTGACAGTTTATTTAAGAAACATATATTATAAATTATTATTCAATTTAGTTCATGTATTTATTGTTATTTTATTTTATTTATATAATGTATGCTGTATGTATTGGTATTCATGTCAGTACTATAATTATTGAATACAGTTCAAATCAAAAGGGAGTCAACTTATAATACTAATTTAGTGTTAATATTTGAGTGGGACCCGAGCTCCACTGTAGTGCAAAAGTTGGGCTCTGAAGTCAAAAAGGTTAAGAAATCCTGCCTTTGAGGATATTGGGGACTTTGTTTATTTTTGTTACTCCAAACGGAATTATTTTTTCCAAATATGTTTTTTTTATGTTCAATTTTGATATTTCTATTGTAAATTATTTCAGATATCAACAATACACTAGGAAATAATTATAGCCCATTCAACGTTTGGATTCATGTTTTTCTCTTTTTGTGCTCTGATCTCTTAATCAACTTCTGTGCTAAATAAAAAATATTAAGCATATTAGACTTAGACTTAGACTTAGACAAACTTTAATGATCCACAAGGGAAATTGTTCAACACAGTAGCTCAGTTGCAATGATAGAAAGTGTAAGGATGGAAAGGACAATGCAGGTATAAATAGACTAATATAGCTATAAAAAAAAATCTAACATATATACGAATATATACATAATATGTGTACAGAATAATTTATATACAGATATATTATATTATGTCTATAACATATATACAATATAAACCAATGACCATGTACAATATTACAGTATATGCAGTATATATGACAGCAGCAGCATAAAATAGAGAGTTGGTCCAGCAGGAGATAGAAAATAGACATTATAAACATTATAAATAAAGAGAAGTAGCTAACATATCGGTTGCTTTTTTGATATAATTCACCACGCTTGTCTACTTGACTTTTCCGTAATTATTCACTGCCATGGTTCTTTTGTACACATAATAACGTTATGAGTTGTTTTCCTGGTTGGTATTAATCCATCCAGCCAAAAGCGAGTAATTCGGTGCAGTCCCTTGAAATGACCGTGAGAGTTATACCCAACGGTGGGGGTTTGTAGTGACCTCCATTTTGCGTTCCTGAATATACACGTTTATGATGGCTTGTCTGATTAAACGGCGCACATGTTTGTGTGTCAAAGATAGCTCAAGTTGTCTTGTTTTCATATTACAAGTGCAACAATATCATGTTTATGTTAACCCTTCAAATGACCATTTTACCTAATTACGTCAGTTTTTTAACTGCTATTAAAGGATGTATGCCTAAGAGTATTAAGTACCAACAACATTTGCAAAGGATCAATGTGGCACTGCTATGGGATAACAGGTAAACAACCCCCAACTCTACTAAGGCCATCTGCAGCCCATACCGTTGGCAAATCTTTAGTTTGCTCTGAGTGAATTACAACTTTCATACATGCATACATTCTTTCAGCAGAGTCTAAAAAGTTTTGTAACTTTTGTAGGGGCATGCGTTTGTGAATTTAGCACATTAGTTGAACCTAAGCATAAATGTATGTATAATAACTATTGAGCTTCAACATTCTATTGAACAAGACTATCTCTAGTGAAGTTTTTGACACATTTGTCGCCACATATATATAGAATGTTATCAGGGCGGAACATTCTACTGTGTGCCATTTCAGACAAGAGAAAGGTCATCAGGGGAGAGATTGTAACTACAGGTAGATCTCTTTAGGACAACTCGCCAGGGCGGAACATTCTACTGTGTGCCATTTCAGACAAGAGAAAGGTCATCAGGGGAGAGATTGCAACTACAGGTAGATCTCTTTAGGACAACTCGCCTGTGCGGACCTTACTCATCTTTAAATGTTAACAAAATGCGAACAAAAATCAGCATGTGGGGGAGAACTGTGGTTGGGTGTCACACCTTTTACTCTAGTTTGAATTGCTTATTATCAAAACATCTTTCAGGATTCATTCCTACATGAAATTGAAGCTTAAAATGTTGGTTTGACATATTGATCCCTCTCATTTAGCAACGCACTGTATATAAGAGGCAATTAAGTTGAAATGAAATGAAACAGTTTGACAACCAACCCCATCAGAGGGATTTGACGTTACATACTGGTGTAGCGGGTAATATATATTCATGTGTTATTAGCACTAATAGGACAGAAAGAAATAGGGGACTGGGTATACAACTAATAAGGACAGAAAACACGGGCTAGTGGGGAACAGAAGATCTAAATTCGGTCAGTAATAATTACACAGAACCAGAAAATTAAGTTTGGTGCAAGTACCATGTATTGTGAAGAGTGAAGAACAAAATATTTACAAAAGAAATAAAGGGAAAAAATAGAAAAACCCAAAATATTTACAACTGCTGTTAGAGATCGGTTTATAAGTGCACTTCAAAAGTTATTGGTTGGATTGGAATTGAACAACAAAACTTACGTGTCACACAACAGGAAATATACACAGTCCCAGAACTGATGCAAAGACCCACGAGGGTTTGGTGAGAGGTTGTATTGAATGTCCCAGGGTTATAGTTAGGAGAAGGAGTGAGTGTGATGATGCACCAGAATTCATGGAGTGTGTGGGGCGACAGGCTGTGGCAACCTTCCTACCAGACCAATAGTTTATGCTAGTTTTTAGGTGGACACAGTAGCCCCCAGCTCTAGGTTCAAGCTCGCCATCGATTGGTTCCAAATAGAAATAGTGGTTAGAGTGTCCGCCCTGAGATCGGTAGGTTGGAGTTCAAATCCCAGCCGAGTCATACCAAAGACTATAAAAATGGGACCCATAACCTCCCTGCTTGGCACTCAGCAACAAAGGGTTGGAGTTGGGGGTTAAATCACCAAAATGATTCCCGGGCGCGGCGCTGCTGCTGCCCACTGCTCCCCAAGGGGATGGGACAAATGCAGAGGACAAATTTCACCACATCTAGTGTGTGTGTGACAATCATTGGTACTTTAATCTTTAATCTTAAAAAAATACCTGGCCTGCAGTACAACAACAGGACCAGTAAGTTATCTAAAGTAGCAATAAAGGCTTCTTCAACTTTAGCTTTTATACTCAAATTCCATGTGTACTCATTCTTAAATAATCATTGTAAATCAATAAATTACAAATAAGCATCAAGTGCTTGACAAACCAGTCAAAAGTGCTATAGTGTGAGTGCGACAACCAACTGTTATGATCTGTTGCCTGGATCATAGTTTATTTACGTTTTTGATTCACATGTGGTTTAAGTTCTGTTTCAGCACCTCTGTTTTGTGTTTCTTGGTTGTCATGGATGCTGATTGTTTTAACCTTTCTCTGATTAGTGTTCGGGACGCTCACCTGTTCCCAGGCACTAATCAGAGAGCTATTTAATCCTGCCTTTTTGCCTCACTCATTCTGGTCCCGAACACTAATCAGAGGCAGGTGAAAACAATCAGCATCCATGACAACCAAGAAACACACAACAGGGGTACTGAAACAGAACTTAAACCACGAGTGAATCAAAAACGTAAATAAACTATGATCCGGGCAACGGATCATAACACCAACCTCTGTACCAAACGCCATCAACCCTTAAAATGTTGATACTATTACGGAACAAAAACACAAGATTTGTCTTTAAATATATGGATAAGGTTTATTTAGCCTTTTGTGTCCGCCCAAGGACACCTCCGCTGCAATTAAATTGTCGACCTTCAAGAAAAACATGTTTTGCCAAACATAATGAATAATCGCGATTAATAATTACGAATAGTACATAGTATTGTATTTGCATACTGCCTAATTGTGCTGCTTACTTCTTGACTCAAACTTGTCTTATTAGCATAACTAATGCTGCTTATGTTTCCAACCATCATGGCTTCTTTTGTAGTGTTTTCAGCACTCAAAGGCAGCACTCAAACTATTAGCCTCTAGCCACTCAAAATCAATATGCAGTATACACAAAGTAATAATGGTGAATCACCGCACAGTCTTTCTTCTTTCCACTGTTGTATCACACTTAATCCTGGAAATTAGGGCTCCCTCATCCAAGATCAATATGCTTCCGAAATAATCATACAGTGATCTTGCAAGTCTCATCCACTCTTGATTGCTTTTAGTCAAGTGAAATGTGACACGAGGATAAAAACACACTGGCACTCTAGGCCTCCACCTTGACACAAATAGCCAAGGAGAAAGCCATCAAGCACACGAGCAGAGGAGTTACAGTGAAAAGGAACAAGTGAATTGAGAAAGAGACTCGGTTTTAGGGATGCCAGTTTTGGGTAAAGTGGGCTGCAGAGCGTGGTAGACATTGACATTTATGCACATGCAGTTGTGAAATAATCTATGAGCATGGCCAAACAATGTTCTAAAAGGTCAAGGGCTGCTGCCTGATATTCTATTTTAGAGTCATGATGTGATGTAGTCTCAGTTTTAATCCTACCATGGCTGACTGTGTGACTTTGTAAACAATCCATAAGAGGGGGGCATAGAAAGAAATTGCAGGGACACCCTTTAGACATTTCAAAAACTTGTTTCACGATTTATTAATGTTCAGGAGATTCCAACTTTTTGTATCTTACGGTATAAGTTCCAAAACCCCTATGGATGGTAAAAGAAACACGAATAATGGACACAAAAATGCCTGTTTTTGCTACTCTAAATCCTATTTTATGTCTCTCACAGTTATTGAACATTCAGTTTCGCACATTAAGAAACTACACACAGACAATATAAGGTATTGTACTTACAAAATGGGCAGTTACACAACAACACATTTTACATCCGATCTGTTGAATTTTTTTAAAAATGACCTTTTTTTTTTTATAAAGCTTCATCAAAAAACATTTTCATTAAAGTGTCCATAAAGGAAAACTGCACTTTTTCTTTTTTTCTTATTTTGCTCATCATCAAAAATCATGAGAAGTTGGTCAATGTTGATGCTACCAACTTGATACAATCTGCCTCTCATCTTGGCTCTCAACAAATGGAACACAGCATAAAACCATTTTTGTCAATGATCCGTTTCCCGGATCATGTTTTGTTTTGTTTTGTTCTGTTAGTTTGACTACCTCAGTTCTGTTTTCAGCACCCCTGGGTTTGTATTTTGGTTTCCATGGGTGCTGATTAGTTTCACCTGCCTCTGATTAGTGTCCGGGACGCTCACCTGCTGCCGGGCACTAATCAGACAGCTACTTATTCCCGTTTAATAATAATAATAATAATATATTTTATTTGTAAAAAGCACTTTACGTTGAGCAAACAACCTCAAAGTGCCACAGTGTTAAAAAAAAAAGAAAAAGGAAATAGTAATAATAATAATAATAATAAAAGATAATAAAAATAAATAAAATATAAAACTAGAAACAGCCCAATAGCTAGAACCAGCTTGGATATCTATAAAAATCTATAAAAAGGCTTTTTTAAAAAGATGGGTTTTTAAGCCTTTTTTAAAAGCGTTTCTCGCCACAATCAGGCTGGCTTCCTTCTGTCACGTCGGGGTCGCATGTTACTGCGTGGCCGTTCTCCCAGGATGCAGACGGAACACTCCGGACGAAGTGTGCAGGTAAGAAAATGATTTAAAGTCATAAATCATGCGGGATACAAACAAAAGACCCTCAGCTTGCTGGTAGCACGGGAAGCTAACAGAATAGCAAACAAGAAACGCCCAGCATCTGACAAAGCTTATCTCGGGAATCCAAATGGTAACCGCCGTAAACTGTTGCATGAAAGCAAATTAGGAAGCCAGACTGATTGTGGCAAGAAACGGGAATAAGTAGCTCCCTGATTAGTGCCCAGGAGCAGGTGAGCGCACCGGACACTAATCAGAGGCAGGTGAAACTAATCAGCACCCATGGAAACCAAAACACAGACCCAGGGGTGCTGAAAACAGAACCGAGGAAGTCAGACTAACAGAACAAAACCAAACAAAACATGATCTGGGCAATGGATCATGACAATTTCAACATCGCTAGGAGTGAAAAGTGAGAATTACTCAGAATTTAGCAGCTCAAGGAGAGCACATGTGCTGAAAGATACAACCACCCCATCAGTCAGCATCCTATCGAGACCGGACATTGTAAGCCGTTGTTTTATGTTTTTATTTGAAAAGTTTAGATATAGTGATTCATGATAACGTTACAAGGCTCTCAAAAAGTCTGCCATTAGTGGTAGCAAACACAGAAAGTGCTGTGTATGTTGCTGTTGACGGAAGTAGATTTTGTCGCTGCGGGCTCTGTGAAATCAATGTGCCCAGGAAAGAAGTTATGGTTATGGTCATAATGACCAAAGTAAAGTAAGTATTACTTATATAATGAATGTGCCTGTTACTACATTACAAACATACGTAGGTTTATTTGAAATAGGGACAGATACAAAAACATAGACATCTGAAACAGTTATCCAATGTATGCATCATAGTGTTTGTAGCCAAAGCTAATTTACAACACTTGTCCCCAACAACAACAACAACACAGATCCAACATCATTAAAATAGGAAAATAAAAAATAGAATGAGTCGATAATAATGATAAGAGTAATAATACAGACAAAGTGCAAACTAGATAAAAGCCAATAATAATAATAATAACATAGATAAAGTGCAGACTAGATAAAAACTAATTGGTAAAAATTTGTAAAAACTAAACATGGGAACATGATTGTTGCTCAACTAGCCATAATTGTATTTGTTTTTTGAAAGTGACAAGGGCAGGTATACTTTACAAAGTGTCTGGTAAAGAGTTCCATAGTTGTGGTCCTTTTATTGAAAAGGCAGTCTGGGCAAAAGATGTTCTACGGAATGGAACACAACAGTTGCCTTTTGACATTGCTCGGGTGGTAGATCTGGTACCACTTTGCAGTCTTGTAATTGCCTTGCAGAGCAATTGGGGAGCAGAGTTGTCCAAGCATTTAAAAAACAGTTTGACTGTGTGTAACAAAATAAAATTGGTAAAACTTAAAATATTGTATTTGGTTAAAATTTGGCAATGATGATATCGTATACTCTTCTTGTCTAGAACTTTCAAGGTGCGGTTATAAAGACACTCAATGGTCTTGATTAAAGACTGGTGTGCCTGGGACCATGTAGTTAAGCCATAAGATATGTGCGAAAGAAGCATTGCATTCATAAAAGTAAAAGCACAGCTAAGAGTTAAGCAATGTCTTATAATCTTAAAACAGCCTAGGTTAGCCTTCAGGGTTTTACACATTTTCTTAATGTGACTTTTAAAATTCAGCTGATAGTCTATGATTATGCCCAAATATTTGACTTCAGGTACTTGTTCAATGAGCTCCTCATTAATTTTTATATTCAAGTTTGTTTGAGGTAGATTTTTTATGGAGAAGCAGACAGAGTTAGTCTTTTTAGTGTTTAGGGTTAAACAGGATGATGCCAGCCAAGATGCTATTTTGTCTAATTTAGCTTTTAACTTCTCAGCAACTAGAGTACAGGTCTTACCTGATGTATATACGACTGTGTCATCCGCATACATCTGTAAATCTATATATGTGCATACATCTGGTAGGTCATTGATGTATAGACTGAATAGTATTGGTCCCAAGACACTACCCTGAGGTATCCCTGTTTCTATTTTGCGGAAGGAAGATCTCACATTATTAATGGTGACACATTGTTCACGGCCCTTTAGATATGACTCAAACCAGGACAATGACTGTTTGGATAAATTGAATTTAGTTAGTTTTGAAATTAAAATGTCATGATTGACTGTATCAAATGCTTTTTTTTAGTCTAGAAATACTGCACCGACCACCTGTCCTTTGTCAAGAGAATGTTTGATCTTTTCAGTTAAAAAACAAGTGGCAGATTCTGTAGAATGGTTACGTCTGAATCCGAATTGCAGGGGAGTCAAATAGTGATTTGTCTCAAGGTGGTGCATTAGTTGTTCCGAAACAATCTTCTCCAGGACTTTAGATAAAACTGGAAGAAGGCCGATAGGTCTATAGTTAGATGTCATTCCAGCATCACCAGATTTTAAAAGTGGTATTACCTGTGCAGTTTTCCATCCATCTGGGAATTGCCCAGTTTTAATGGAAATATTAATAAGACGGGTAAGAGGCTGTATAAGGATGCCGCTATATTTTTTAAGAAAAGCTGTGTCTAGGTTATAAATATCCTTTAAGTATGTGGTGTTTAGGTCATGTATGACATTTAGGACAGTTGTCTGACTAACCTCCTTGAGCTGAAATGAGCTGTCTTGTTCATCAGGTATGTCTGTTGTTTGGTCATCATTAGTCATACAAGACAAACCAGAGGAAAGGTTTTTGACAGATTCTATAAATAATTTATTGAACTCATTTGAGACTTGTGTACAATCAGTAATGATTTTGTCTCCTACTTTAAGTTTATATTGGGTTTGGGTGGTGTTACCCTCTGGACAACATTGTTGGAGGTTTTTGGAGTTGCATTTTTTTGAGTACTTTAAAATGCGAAATACAACATATTCATTCATATTACCTGCATTGTTAGTTAATTTTTCACTGTTTGCATTGAACTAAAAAGAGAGAGACATGTGTTTTCTTGTCTAAAATAAGGATTGTGGATGATGGTCACCATTTCAAAGAAGTGCAGTCTCCCTATAAAAAACCCCAACAATTTACAATTTAAAACAGGGAAAATAAATCTGTACGCTGTATTCAAACTTAAATATTAAGTCTTTGAGATTTCTAAGCCTTAATCAGAATGTTTTTGTTGTTTTCCACATTAGAATGAGTTCTTGACAAAAAGCAGTGTAAAAACAGTAATATGATATACTGTACGTATTGTGTTTTACATATTTTAAATACAATCTACTGTATTTTGATAGCTACATATTAAAATAAAATAAGCCAGTTTGATCTCTTGTACCACTGTATAATACCAATGTGTACTACAAAGAAAAGCAAAATTGAAACACACAAAATGAATGAAGTTCTTTCAGAAACCCTGTTAAGAAGCTTGTTATCATAGTTTGCCTTTTCAGAAATAATGTATATTGAGTTTTGCATACCTCTGAATTAATGCTGTCAATTAAAAAAATAATAATTGGATTATTTTATATGATTAATCACATGAGTTAACTCGTTATTTTTGACCGCCCAAATTTGGAAAGTTTTTAGTTTGTTTTTCACGGACCAATACGGCTCTTGGACTGTACTTAAACTGCCTGTCGAGTAATGCAATAGTTATTGTTGATAAATTTAAATGTATATTTATATAATGTGTATATATATACAGTATGGAATGTAATCAGACGTGACGTTTGTTGCATGAAGGAGTACTCATTTTAGTTCTCCTTTTCCCTTATTTAGAATTTTTTTTTTTCCAATGACCCTTTGCTTAGGTTTTTTTGTTTTCTCCTTGAACAAAGTGCAAGCCGTATGCTACAGTACCGTGCTATAAAAGCTTGGTGGGAGGTGTTAGCGCATGGAAAGCTTCTTCTGATCTCTGCTGCTTTGTTGGGCTTGCTTAGACTGAAAGAAGAGAGTGCTGAGTGCGTCATGATGTCAGTGCTGTTGTAACAAACACCTCCAAATGGAGCACACAGTACAGCACTGAATGAAAGTCCGAATTTGGAGCCAATTCTCAGTTTACTGCTCACTATTCATCTGTGAATGTTGAATAACTTATTTATTTAGAGCAGTTTACAGGGTGGTATGAGTTATCCTAGTTGCGAGTAATAAATCTGCTTTTTACTCCAAAGAATGTGACACATTCACCCAAGTTCTAATTGTATAAATGATACATTATCAATATGATTTCCACGGGAAAAGTACTAGCTTTACACACCAATATGATGGCGGAACAAATTAACTAGCAAGGTTGATAGATTTCAATCTCTGAGGGTGTGTATTCATAATAGCAATACAAACACAGTGCCATGTGTATTTTAAACACTTGGGTTGTCAATTGTACAAATATTTTGTCATTTATCTGTTTTCTACCATATATCCTGTTCAGGGTCACAGGTAAGCTAGAACCTTTCCAGCAGACGTTGAGCAAAAGGCAGGGTGCACATTGGACTAGGGATGGGTACCTCTTACATTTGAATCCCTTTGGTACCAATTCCCATTACCTGAATATCGGTACCAATTTTCAATACTTTTGCTTGTTCAAATGTGTTAATATTGTTGTCTGATTAAACTATTACGTTTCTTGTCTTGAAAAGTTATGCCGAGCATGATACCCTGTATCTTCCATTGGGCAACTGCAACATTTTCGCTCATTTGAACCATATGAAAAAAGAATTTCCCACAAAATGGTGAAATATGGCGCACAACAGAGAGATAGTGTGCATGAACACAAAACTAGAACATCTGGTAAAAACATGGGATTTTACACATACTGACCATGTACTTGTCAGAACAATCCCTGATCACATTGCTTGAAAAGTTACAAGTCCAGAAAATAACTTAATGAGTGCAGTATGAAGGAGATATATAGATATATAGTTTGTTTTACAGAAGATTATTCAATAGAACAGAGCATTCCTGTTAAGTAGTCTACGATCATCTTTCTTGGTCTTATGGACAGTAATAGTCAAGTCAATTTTATTTATTTATCACCAATTCACAGCAGAAAGTATATTAAAGGGGCCATATTTTGCAAAACCAACTTTTATAACCTATTTTTACCAGCTGGTGTATATTTGAGATCTGCATAAATCCCGGAAATTTACGGTACCACTTTTTGATACTTTGGTGAATCTTTTTTCAATTTGTTTAATGAACAATGAAGACTGCAAAGAAGGAAGTTGTAGGTGGGATCTGTGTATTAGCGGCGGACTACAGCAACACAACCAGGAAGACTTTGACTCGGATAGCAGACGTGCTAGCCGGCGCTAGCCACCGACCGCACGGATGATCATGGTGAAGTCCTTAATCCTTCCGCCGATCGCTGGAACGCAGGTGAGCACGGGTGTTGATGAGCAGATGAGGGCTGGCTGGCGTAGGTGGAGATCTAATGTTTTTATCATAGCTCTGTGAGGTCCCGTTACTAAGTTAGCTTCAATGGCGTCGTTAGCAACAGCATTGTTAACCTTCGCCAGGCTGGAAAGCATTAACCGTGTATTTACATGTCCATGGTTCAATAGTATTGTTGATCTTCTGTCTATCCTTCCAGTCAGGTATTTATTTATTTTGTTTCTATATGCAGTTAAGCACGATGCTATCACAGACGCGCTAGCCGCCGAACTCACCTTAACGTCCTCCGTCTCCGGGCCGCCAACCGCATCTGTGATCGAGTGAAGTCCTTCGTCGCACCGTCGATCGCTGCAATGCAGGTGAGCACGGGTGTTGATGAGCAGATGAGGGCTGGTTGGCGTAGGTGGAGAGCTAATCTTTTTAGCATAGCTCTGTGAGGTACGGTTGCTAAGTTAGCTTCAATGGCGTCGTTAGCAACAGCATTGTTAACCTTCGCCAGCCTGGAAAGCATTAACCGTGTAGTTACCTGTCCATGGTTTAATAGTATTGTTGATTTTCTGTCTATCCTTCCAGTCAGGGGTTTATTTCTTTTGTTTCTATATGCAGTTAAGCAAATGCTATCACATTAGCTCGTAGCTAAAGTGCTTCACCGATGTATTTTCATGGAGATAAAAGTCACTGTGAATGTCCATTTCGCGTTCTCGACTCTCATTTTCAAGAGGATATAGTATCCGAGGTGGTTTAAAATACAAATCCGTGATCCACAATAGAAAAAAGGAGAGAGTGTGGAATCCAATGAGCCAGCTTGTACCTAAGTTACGGTCAGAGCGAAAAAAGATATGTCTTGCACTGCATTCTAGTCCGTCACTCTAACGTTCCTCATCCACGAATGTTTCATTCTCGCTCAAATTAATGGGGTAATCGTCGCTTTCTCGGTCCGAATCGCTCTAGCTGCATTGAAAACAATAGGAAAATATGAGGAGGCGAACAACTGACTACGTCACGCTACTTCCGGTAGGGGCAAGGCTTTTTTTTATCAGAGACCAAAAGTTGCGAACTTTATCGTCGTTGTTCTATACTAAATCCTTTCAGCAAAAATATGGCAATATCGCGAAATGATCAAGTATGACACATAGAATGGATCTGCTATCCCCGTTTAAATAAAAATAATTCATTTCAGTAGGCCTTTAATCAACATTTGCCATAGTTTTTATCTATACCAATATGAAAGAAAAGGAGTGAAGCCTCTGCGGGGACGCTAGCATACACACATACATATAGAAGTATGTAGTACAAATTTGGCAGATTGTGCCTAAAATCTTATCAGTTGTTCCTTTTCCAATTTCAGTACATTTCCTGAACGTTAGATGATAATCCGCACATAACTTTTTGAGTTATGTTGCTCATGCTGAATTCCTGTTGTATGGAAAGTTGGAATGTTCCTAGTCAGAAGTTGGACGCACAAAATCTTACTAAAGTGTAAATTACTTTTTTTCATGAGGTATATGCGTTCCACATCGCTTATTTGTCATCTTCATCCACCGTGTTTGAAGGTTAGTTGGACCTTATAGTAGTCGGGAAGTTATTCATATTCAGACGAGGCATACGTAAGAATAGCTCTTTTTTGATGTGGCCATCTTGATTTCCAACTTAGTAACTGGAACGCTCATAACTCGGCTGTGACGTCATTACCACCTCTAACTTTTAAGGTAAATGCAACGCAGCTCAACCAAATATCGAACAAACCAAACGATTACATAACCTCCTAATAAAGACATTCTTCTTTTTCCAGATGTTTGAAGTAAATTCTCCTGAAAAAAAAGACCTAAGCACATATACTGTAGCAGACTGTATGACACTTTTACAGTTTAAAAAAGTATACAAAATATATATTTACAAAAGGGGCTTGAACAAAAATGTTTTCCCTCAATGTAGCTCGTAAAAAAAAATAGTTAACTTTAACTTTATTTGCCCACTCCTGGAGTAGGGAGACAGAGGGTAAATGGAGAGAAAACATAATAGAGGGGCTTCGCAGCAATTTGTCGAGTTTACAAGTTCAGTACTTCAGTGGCTGACCATTTTACTATTAAAGGTAAAGGTGTGCCTTTTTGGTTATGGTTGAACACAAATAAAAATAAAGTTTGTATATGGTATATATTATGTATTTTTTAGTGCTCAAAATTATGACATTTTAGTATGTCAATTTGACACAGACTGTTCTTCAGAGAGCGATGAATAACTTTGAGAGTTTGAACCCTGACATTGACATCATAACGTGAACTGCTCATGTACTCTGGTGACTCTTTGATTATGAGGCCTTTGCACATGGGGGGAAAATATGCCCCTCACCGGCTAACGCTGCCATGTGGGTGATAAGGACATTTGGCTGCCACTGCTGGAACGGGCCAGCGTCACAAATGAGAAGGGAGAGTTGTGGTGCAAGGATGGTAATGAAGGAGACAAATCACTGAGAAGGGCACACGGCCAAATGCATCGCAATCTCAAGTTAACAGGTGTTCAATGAACACGCGGACAGAAGGCTGGAGGGGGCGCTGAGTCGTTCTGGCGTCTATTTTCTGTCCTATGCTATTTAAACATGACTCAATTGATATGGGCCTTGGGGACAAGGAGGACAGACCCTTTCTAAGCCCCTCAATCCCCACATGTTCCTTAACTGATTTGGAAAGGAGAGGAGAATTAACGCCTGTTAATACAGACTAACACTTGAGTGAGAATGCTACCATGAAACAGATCTCAACATATAATTATACCATGTTCTATATTAAGGTATTGAGGGTTTAGAACAGAGCTATTCAACCGGCCGTCCAGAGGCCTGCGACCTGGAATGAGAATTCAGTTCAAAACTTGGGAGAAAACCATTTTTGCAGTTAGCACATCGACTGATCCTTGCATGGACATTTAGCCTTGCTAGCATACATAGAACACTAGGGTCCAAATTGGTGATTTACACAACGCAAGCGTTCCTCAAGGCACCTCTTTAAATCCTTCCATTTTTGGAAGGTACACAATTGTTTTGCATTGTGATTTATGTATATTTCAGGACTTGTTTATATTTTTAGTTAATCATTAATATGTATTGTTTACATTGAGCAAAGAGCAAAGTCTACCATGTCAAATTTCTTGTGTGTTAAACATAGCAAATACAGCTGATTCTGATGTTAGTAAGGTGTTTCTCTAGCTTGTTTACAAACCCTGTTTCCATATGAGTTGGGAAATATTGTTAGATGTAAATATAAACGGAATACAATGATTTGCAAATCCTTTTCAACCCATATTCAATTGAATGCACTACAAAGACAAGATATTTGATGTTCAAACTCATAAACTTTGTATTTTTTTTGCAAATAATAATTAACTTAGAATTTCATGGCTGCAACACGTGCCAAAGTAATTGGGAAAGGGCATGTTCACCACTGTGTTACATGGACTTTCCTTTTAACAACACTCAGTAAACGTTTGGGAACTGAGGAGACACATTTTTTAAGCTTCTCAGGTGGAATTATTTCCCATTCTCGCTTGATGTACAGCTTAAATTGTTCAACAGTCCGGGGGTCTCCGTTGTGGTATTTTAGGCTTCATAATGCGCCACACATTTTCAATGGGAGACAGGTCTGGACTACAGGCAGGCCAGTCTAGTACCCGCACTCTTTTACTATGAAGCCACGTTGATGTAACACGTGGCTTGGCATTGTCTTGCTGAAATAAGCAGGGGCGTCCATGGTAACGTTGCTTGGATGGCAACATATGTTGCTCCAAAACCTGTATGTACCTTTCAGCATTATTGGCGCCTTCACAGATGTGTAAGTTACCCATTTCTTGGGCACTAATACACCCCCATACCATCACAGATGCTGGCTTTTCAACTTTGCGCCTATAACAATCCGGATGGTTCTTTTCCTCTTTGGTCCGGAGGACACGACGTCCACAGTTTGAAATGTGGACTCGTTTGACCACAGAACACTTTTCCACTTTGTATCAGTCCATCTTAGATGAGCTCAGGCCCAGCGAAGCCGACGGCGTTTCTGGGTGTCGTTGATAAACGGTTTTCGCCTTGCATATTAGAGTTTTAACTTGCACTTACAGATGTAGCGACCAACTGTAGTTACTGACAGTGGGTTTCTGAAGTGTTCCTGAGCCCATGTGGTGATATCCTTTACACACTGATGTCGCTTGTTGATGCAGTACAGCCTGAGGGATCGAAGGTCACGGGCTTAGCTGCTTACGTGCAGTGATTTCTCCAGATTCTCTGAACCCTTTGATGATATTACGGACCGTAGATGGTGAAATCCCTAAATTCCTTGCAATAGCTGGTTGAGAAAGGTTTTCTTAAACTGTTCAACAATTTGCTCATGCATTTGTTGACAAAGTTGTGACCCTCGCCCCATCCTTGTTTGTGAATGACTGAGCATTTCATGGAATCTACTTTTAAACCCAATCATGGCACCCACCTGTTCCCAATTTGCCTGTTCACCTGTGGGATGTTCCAAATAAGTGTTTGATGAGCATTCCTCAACTTTATCAGTATTTATTGCCACCTTTCCCAACTTCTTTGTCACATTTTGCTGGCATCAAATTCTAAAGTTAATGAATATTTGCAACAAAAAAAAAGTTTATCAGTTTGAACATCAAATATGTTGTCTTTGTAGCATATTCAACTGAATGTGGGTTGAAAATGATTTGCAAATAATTGTATTCCGTTCATATTTACATCTAACACAATTTCCCAACTCATATGGAAACGGGGTTTGCACTTCAGATGCAGTCATTTGCTCAGGTTCTGTAGTTACAGTAGTATTGGTCCTCAAGGTTACATTTCAGGTCCTCTGTATTTCATGATTTGGGCTATTAAACTGGTGGCCTGCGAGTTCAGTTTGAAAAAACAAAATACTCAAAATGTTTGCAGTATAATCCCAAAAACACTAAAATGCTGTGATACATATGATCTTTGACTAGCTTTTTTGCATAAGGTCCTTAAAAACAGCAGAGTGCGCCTGTAACCAACAACATATACAGACCATAATCAAATGTTTATTGCAGATGATGTTGGCTCTCCGGAATATGCAAAATAAGACTGATAGTGAAGGGAGAAGTCCGCCCCCCAGTCTTTAGCTCTCTGGAAATGTGGCCCCAAAACAATTAAGTTTAAATTATCCCTCGTTTAGAAGGTACAGATTTCATGAGATAGACCTTTAGCTCCTTAAATGTTTTACCAAAATACTGTACCATATTGGTCATCTTTAGTCATATTTCTGGCTCTTTTACGAATGAGTCGTCTTTCATAAATTAGACAGAAAAGAATAGTTTAAGATGAATTTAGTAAGTTAGTTATGATAACTGATGTCCTGTTTTCAGTAGATGGGTTTGGATCTCCAAATCAGTTGATTTTATTGTGGTAACTGTTTTAAGTCCTGTTGTCTTGCACAATCTCTGACTGTTAAGAGCCTCTACAGTCATTGGCCAGCCTTTTAGTCACATGATTGGCCAGTCTACACATCAATCAGTACGTTTGTCTGGTGTCAGCTACTGGAAAAAAGTGATTGCAGAAAGTCTGAAACTGAAAGGTAATTGACCTTTTACATGTTTTATAATGTGGCTATTAAAAATTATTCTATCCGTATCCTGTTAAATTAGTTTTAATGCTTTTCACTACATTAAAAGTATGCTAAATGTATTCAAAACATTCATTATATTGTAGTTATGGCGATGAAAACCTCAGATCCACAGTGTAAAAATATCTAGTGGCAATAAAAAAGGCTTGTGTGCATGTTTGTCCGCACAGTTGCGGTTTTGGTGAGTGGCCACAAACACTACAGTGCACTGTGTCAAGTGTCAGTGTCAGGTTTTTGCAATGCCAAAGCACACTGGGGCTATTTTGGTGAGCGTATCAAGACTATTGTAGCAGTAAAACTCAACGGTTCCATTCTGTACTTTGAGATTCAAGTGCTTAAGATTTATGTGGTCAGTAGATGCATGCTTTATTTTTATGGCCCTGTTACAGTCTTTATTATTACTCTTGTAACATGCTTGTGGAAAGGGCTGACTGCAACCTACTGAGTATTCTGATTTTTATGCTCTAGCTTTGACGATGTAAAAGTTCTAATGTATTATTCCTACTTCATGGAAATTCATTTACCACAGCCTGGCCTAGAAACATTTAACATTGGGATTACTGTGTTACTCTTGGCAACCAGAAATAGATTGGCCTATTTGAGCCCGAGTGTGTGAATATAAGACACAACCAACAACAATGCAGTTTATACTTTTATAATTAGATATTAAGAAATCATGTATTATGTTTCACATTTTCTAAAGAGTTTTTTTTTCATTTGAAAAAATCATGTATAAACAATAAACAAAAACACTTCATTAAAAACTACGGTAACACTTTAGTATGAGGAACATATTCTAAGTAACAAATACTTCATTTAGAGTTATTTGGACACTAGGGGAACATATTCTAAGTAACAAAGACTTAATTTACAGTTATTTGGTTAGGATTAGGGTTCGAGGGCGAGGGTGAGGGTTAGGGTTAGTAAAGGTGAATATGTTCCCCATACTAAAGTGTTACCGGCTTACTGGTTGTATAATAAGGCCATGCAGAATAAGTACTTAATAATGACTAATTAAGAGCCAATATGTTACTAATTTGCATGTTAATAAACAACTAATTAATGGTGAATATGTTCCCCATACTAAAGTGTTACCAAAACTACAAATCAGTTCAATCTATTTGTCATGTTCCGCTGCCCGGATCATGTTCTGTTTAGTTTTGGACTCCATAGTTCCTGTTTTGTGCACCCCTGGGTTTGTTTTGGTTACCATGGATGCTGATTGGTTTCACCTGCCTCTGATTTGTGTTGGCACGCTCACCTGCTGCCGAGCACTAATCGGAGAGCTATTTATTCACGATGTTCGCCACACACTGTCTGTAAGCAACAGTTATGTTGGTATATCCCTATTTTCTAGTTCATGCTTCCTGTGCTAAGTTTTTGCCTTAGCTTCCGTGTGCGATCGGCAGGCATCCCTTTTGTTTGTTACCTGCATGTTTGTTCTGTGTATGATTTATGGACAATAAATCATATCCTACCTGCCCGCTTTGTCCGGAGTTGTCCGTCTGCATCCTGGGAGAACGACCACGCATAAACATGCGACCCAATCGTAACACTAATATGTTCAATAGTTGTTTATATTCCATTTAATGTACAAAGTTTGAAGGAAAAGTTCAACAAATAGGTTTAGGTCCAAGGAGAAAAGAAAAGTCTCCGATATCTCCTACAACAGAGAAGCCTATTCAAAACTGTTATGCCGCTTTGGAGTTAATTGACAAAATTTAAAAAATGCAATAAAAGAGCAAAAAGTGTGAAGAAATAAATGTTTTTAGGCACTATAGCTTCGGGGAACAGGTTCCGCTGCAAAATAAACTTCAATATTACGGTCTTCTTAGAAATATGGCAAGTTCAAAGTGATGCTAAATTTGCAATTATTTCGATGGGCTTTTGACCGGACATGGCTGTGATGCTGTTAAACCGAACTAAAACTATCCAAAAGAACCTGTTGACTCACTATAATTTCATGCATGAGGCAATTCATTCCATAAAACTCGTACTAGCAAACATCTGAAGAGCACGACGATAACGGTGATGATCAAGTGACCGGTCGCCATAATTTCCCCAGTTGTTTTGGCCCTAAACAACCACATAGTGTTTATGCCACGGGCTGGCCCTGTTTAGTCATCCCTCATTTATTGTGACCAATTGGTTCCAGGCGTGATCGTGGTAAACGTTTTGTGAGGTAGGATTATTACTAATAAATCAAATATTTTCAGTTAGAGCATAAAAAAACTGAAAGTTGTTTTTAAACATAATTCGAGCAGATATGAAGTAAAATCCATATAGTCACATTTACATTTGTTTCACCCAATTTGCCACGCTTTTCTCTAGTGACTCAAAGCGCTTTACATAGTGAAACCCAATATCTAAGTTATATTTAAACCAGTGTGGGTGGCACTGGGAGCAGGTGGGTAAAGTGTCTTGCCCAAGGACACAACTGCAGGGACTAGGATGGCGGAAGCGGGAATCGAACCTGCAACCCTCAAGTTGCTGGCACGGCCACTCTACCAACCGAGCTATGCCACCCAAGTCCTACTGTCGACTCCAGTACTCACTGGTGGATTCTCCAAGCGTCATTAGCCGTGTTGTTAGCGTTCCATGTTTTTAGCATTGTGAGTCCGTGTTGTCATTCCACATCCTTAACGCCAAAGGCTCACCAATGTCATGTGAAGCTGTGTTATTGATGTCGACAATGAAGCGCATCATTAGAGTTCATCTCCACTTAGCATTGCCCAAACAGCTGCTGATAGCTGTCTTTTTAGGATTAAGTGGCACACTAATACTGCCATGTCTCGCATCTCGCCTTTTGACTTTGCTCGCGCCAAATGGTCACCAATGCGGAGATGTGTTATTGATGAAGAAGATTTCGTGCATCAAAAAGTTGTATTGCCAAAAGTTGTTGAACTTGATTGTGGCGGTAAAGCTACAGCATCGCCAAGATTAGCTGTCCTGTTGTTGTTAGCAGTGTTCAAGTCACAACATAATGATAGAAAATAAGACAAATACTGCACTGTAAAACATTCAAGACTTAATTTCATAAATAATTTAGGCCCAAAATATGTAGAATGTGGGATCTGGGATGGATTATCTTCGCAAAGAAGAAATCCACACTAACACAGATTTAGACTGATTTGTGAACAATATTTGACAGGAATAGGTATTTTGTGTATATTGTAAAAGTTTTACATCTTTGAGTTCAACTCATGAAAAATGGGAGCAAAAACAATTTATATTTTTGTTCAGTAATAGTTGGGGCCTTAAGTAGGTCAATAATTCACATCAACATTGATTTTGATTCATAATCATTGTTTGAGCGTTTTAAATAAAAACATTGTAAGACACTTGGACCCTTAAAGGTCCAACTCATAATTATATTGTTTGATTTTTTTACTTTGAATACTTAGATCTGGAGGTCAATTTCAGATCTATTTGATGATATTAGGCTTTTTTTTTTTTTTAAATGTTTTTGCACGTGTTTCCCCTTTTTTGTATGGCAGAACCTAAAATGTTGCAATATTTTACCTCCAAAAATTCAAAAATCACATAGTATTAATAGTTGGAGCCTTAATTTAAAAAAAAACCCAGCTGTGTAGTCGAACTAATATTACTCTAAGTTTAATGACTTAGTAGCTTCATTCATTCCTACATTTTCTACGGCATATCCTGTTCGGAGGCTCCCTCAGTTGTGACGTCTAATTTACTTTTAAGCGAAGTGAAGTGAAGTGAATTACATTTAAAGCGCTTTTTCTCAAGTGACTCAAAGCGCTTTACATAGTGAAAGCGCACTGACATTTAAACCAGTGTGGCTGGCACTGGGAGCAGGTGGGTAAAGTGTCTTGCCCAAGGACACAACGGCAGTGACTAGGATGGCGGAAGCGGGGATCGAACCTGCAACCCTCAAGTTGCTGGCATGGCCGCTCTACCAACCGAGCTATACCGCTCCAAGCCTCTGATGTATGATATATTAAGGATAAACGAGTAAGTATTTGACAAAACAGGCATCCAGGCTGATCCACCAAAATAACAGACCATTAAAGTTGATGATGGAAAAATATGTACTTACACGCCAATCATTTGGAAGGTATTATTCCTTACATTTCTATTTATTTTATAACCTTTGGCAACTAATAAGATTCATCACTCCGTCAATAGCGTTACTAAATATACGATGATTACTAAAATGTGAATGCCATACTATATTTATGGATTAATTAACACACACTGAGTGCAAGGCTGATGATTCATGTGTGCTTGTCACCGTGTAATCATTTTCATTCACACCACAAACACATCAGGACTTAATGTGGCTGATGTGTTGTGACAAAAATCAATGCTCCTGCTCTATTTATTTAGCTACTTGCCTGCTTTAGCCCACAGGACACGTTGCTCTTATGGAGTATCACCTCTCACATTGTCAGGAAAAGTGGATCAT
Source organism: Entelurus aequoreus (assembly GCF_033978785.1). Classification (NCBI taxonomy): domain Eukaryota; kingdom Metazoa; phylum Chordata; class Actinopteri; order Syngnathiformes; family Syngnathidae; genus Entelurus; species Entelurus aequoreus. Next base: position 32,261,038 of record NC_084738.1, read on the forward strand.
TACAAATTTAGTGGCAGTTATTACACATTTTAATTTGAAGATGGTGTGACCACCAAGCAACAAACGATACAATTCTTCAAACGGAAGACAACGATTGATTATTGTATAATGACATATTTTACAGCATTAGTTCATTCAGATTGTTGCACACTTAGTATCAGAATCAGAATACCTTAATTTTCATTGCATGGAAACAACAAAATTGAACAGCAATCCAGCTCAGTGCTTTTAAAACAACCTACATAAAATACTCTTAAGACAACAAACAATAATAAAAACATTTAAAAATATAATAAACATTTTAAAAACATATTGCACAGCAGATCTCTATCAGAGTTAAGCAAGTTAATAAAGTGGTGAGTGTTCAGGTAAGTGCAGAGTTTAGGGCAATAACAGCTCTAGGATAGAAACTGTTTTTCAGTAGTTGGAGCAGTTTGACTTCAAATACGCATGCAAACAGGTAAAAAGAAGCATACAAACTCTACCCATTGGCCATGATGTAATGACAGCACAAGTGCTGCATCACTTTTTTTTTCTTTAAGATATGAATGCACTATTTTGGCAGGCAATTGTCTAAGTCATGAAAATATTTACTATTGTGATGCCCCTAGATATTATCCAGCACTGTTCTGCACAAGTTTGCAACAATAAACAATAAAGTAATAACTATGACAGTGCCAATGAAAAATTGATTGTCATTTTTGTAAAGGCAGATTTTTTTGATGCAGCTCTTTAATCGAAGGTACGGCATACTGTATTACTAGTAATACTTTTGTCAGGCATGAAGTATAAAAAGTTTAAAGTTGTACGATGAGAAAGTAATTTTATGACAATTACAAATGATTTTGCAACAAAGTGAATGTCAAAGGCCAGCAATAGTTCGCCATCAGGTGACATCACATAATGTTTATTAAAATATTTTTTCAGTTTGTGTTGGTATTTCATAAGAACAGAAAAACAATCACATCAAACTTTTCATGCTGATAGCGTTGAAAAAAAATATCAATGTCACACGTTTTGTTTAGTCACCATTGTTTCTTCCTTTTTAGTCTTATCATAATATTACACCTTGTTTTTATCATAAAATTATGAATTATCAGAATCACAATCAGAAAAACGTTAAGATTTTCAGATCAATCCCACTCAAGAGCAGACAAACAATACAGGGAGACAGAACAGGATTGCTGACGGGTCTGCCAACTTATGGCGGCCCTTACAAAAAAGTTGAGAAACAGGTAAACGCTAGGGAAGGGGGTGGGTGAGAAAACATTAAAAAATCAGTCTAAGCCTGGGCCCCTGGAGAGGGTGTCCAGACTGAGGCCAAGGGGGAAAACCCTCATAGCCATAGCACACATAAGCATGTGTGTAAGAGGGAAACATCAAACATCAAAGGACAATAAAGACATTAAAAGAGCAGAGCTGATGCAACCAGCCATTTCTACATAAAGCTAAAAAAACAAAAAAAAACATATACACTGTGGTGGCCTCTGCGGTGTTCCACGCCATCATCTGCTGGGGTGGGGGGGAGCATGGCCAGAGACAGGAGCAGACCCAACAAAGCAACCACGAGAGCCAACTCCAATTATGACCTTATTCTTATGATTTAAAGACATTATTCTCGTCATAGTAATCCTGTATGTTTCTTATTGATGATGAAAACATTTAATATTAAATAGTTGGATATAATTTATAAATATAATCTAAAAGAAAATGTTTTATCACTATTTTTCCAGACAGTTATAGTTAAATAATCTTCATATCATATGATTTTTCTCACAGAATCATATCATTCTCATAATTTGATAACATTATTGTCATCATAGTAATAGTATATTTATATCTTAGAGGTGTGATAAAGACTTAGACTTAGACTTTCTTTCTATTTTCATTTAAATTTGAACTTTACAGTACAGATAAGAACGACATTTTGTTACATAAGCTCATGGTAGTGCAGGATAAAAAAGCAATAAGGTGCATATATAAATAAATAAACAGATAAACATATTGCACATTTTCACATGCGTCCACGTTTATGGATGTATGTTATAGTCTTTTTTATTCCAGCGAGTTAATCCCTTTTGGGGGGAGTTGAGGGGATAATTTAATCATGATGCGTTCAAGAGTCTTACGGCCTGAGGGAAGAAGCTGTTACAGAACCTGGAGGTTCTGCTACGGAGGCTGCGGAACCTCTTTCTAGAGTCCAGCAGTGAAAACAGTCCTTGGTGGGGGTGAGAGGAGTCTTTGCAGATTTTCTGAGCCCTGGTCAGGCAGCGGCTTTTTGCGATCTCCTGAATAGGAGGAAGAGGAGTCCTGATGATCTTTTCCGCTGTCCTCACCACTCTCTGCAGAGACTTCCAGTCTGAGGCACTGCAGACTCCAGTCCAGACAGAGATGCTATTGGTTAGCAGGCTCTCTATAGTGCCTCTGTAGAATGCGGTGAGAACGGGGGGAGGGAGCTGTGCTCTTTTCATCCGACGCAAAAAGTGCATGCGCTGCTGAGCTCTTTTTACAAGAGCTCCGGTGTGTAGGGACCAGGTTATATTGTCAGTTATCTGCACCCCCAGGAACTTGGTGCTGCTTACTATCTCCACCGATGAAGAGTGGAGTGTGGCTGGACTGGTGCTTCCTGAAGTCAACGCGGATCTCCTTGGTCTTGTTGACATTCAGAACCAGGTTGTTGGTTCTGCACCAGTCCATGTCGTTGTTGTCATGGATGAGGCCCACTACTGTCGTGTCGTCCGAATACTTCACAATGTGGTTAGTAGTGGACCTGGCACAGCAGTCATGGGTCATCAACGTGAACAGCAGCGGACTCAGGAAGCAGCCCTGGGGGGAACCGGTGCTCAAGGAGATGGCACTGGAGGTGTTGTTGCCCACTCTCACAGATTGGGGTCTGTCTGTGAGGAAGTCAAGCAGCCAGTTGCATAGGGGGGTACTGAATCCAAGGGGGGCCAGTTTGCTCACCAAGTGCTGTGGGATGATGGTGTTGAATGCTGAGCTGAAGTCCAGGAACAACATCCGCACGTGTGTGTCCTTTCCTTCCAGATGTTCTAAGCTCAGGTGGAGTGCAGAGGAGATGGCGTCCTCTGTGGAGCGGTTAGGGCGATAAGCAAACTGGTATGGGTCGAATGTGGGGGGAAGTCTGGAGACAATATATTCCTTTACCAGCCTCTCGAAGCACTTCATTATGATGGGGGTGAATGCAACGGGGCGGTAATCATTGAGGGAGGAGATTGTGGGGTTTTTTGGCACTGGAATGATTGTGGCCGTCTTAAAACATGATGGTACCACAGCCTAGGTCAGCGAGATGTTGAAGATGTCTGTGAGAACCCCAGCCAGCTGGTCTGCACATCCCTTAAGCACCTTGCCCGGAATGTTCACTCTCTTCAGGGTTTTCCGGACATCCGCTATGTCCAGTTTGAGCGGCTGCTCATCAGGGCGAGGGATGGATTTTCTCGCCAGAGTGGTGTTAAGTGCCTCAAACCTTGCAAAGTAGTTGTTAAGGTCATCTAGGAAGCAGATACTGTTGTCACAGGGACATGGGGCAGCTTTATAGTCTGTGATGTCCTGTATGCCCTGCCATAAAAACATGTATTAGTAAAAATGTTGGATATGATATATAGATATAACAATAAAAAACATGTTTTATCACTATTTTCCTCAGGGAGTTATGTTTGTATTATCTTATATTGCAATGTTTTTTCTCATAAAATAATTATCTTATTCTCACGATTGAATTACTTTATTCTCTTCATAGTGTGTTTTTTTACGTTTATCCTTTAAATTATTCTTCCAAATTGTATTTTTTTCAGTGAGTCCACACACAAATGCTATCTTTGATGTTTGTGTGCTCAAATAACTAACAATGTTGTTCATTCTATTTCGTCCTTGATAGATATGACGGGGCTGTGCTGATGGAAGAAAAGAAAAGGACCAAAGACAGACAGGAAAGAAAAGGACCAAGAACAGACGTATTTGACTCTTGGCCTCCACAATACAGACATAATCATAGAAAACAGGATGACGAGCAACTTTAATCTTTAATCTTTAATCTTTAATGTACATTAGCACATATATAATTTTAAAAAAAGCCTGAAGCATTCAGAGTCTGTGTACTAAACTGAGTACATGCATATTCAACACCCGTAATCGTATTGTACCTTTCACCTTTAATCGTACCTTTCCTATGAATGAAACATGGCTAATATGTTTATGCTAACTATGTTTACCTTCTGTGCTTCTTGTTATGCAGCATGTGAGTCTGCATGCAAAATTGTCACAAATTGTATTTAGGTAATTAAAGTTAATTCTGTACAGAGTTACAACAGAAGACACAAAGTTGTTTTTGGTTTTTAATTAGGCTGAAAAGACATGTTTATCCTAGTACTTAGGTGTCAAACAATGCCACTGTTATCCTCTTCAAGCATAATAAAGAATTCCATTTAATTAATCTAAAGATATTCTATGCGATATCACAGTTAAATATGAATATTACAATGTGACGTTCCAAGTGTTTATTTAAGGATTGCATGCTTGACTCCTGTTTTAAATGCAATGTTTTAATGTGTGTACCACAATTATTTCACACATCATAGCTAAAAAGGCATATTGTGGCCACATTGAAAGGAAAAAAATATATATATATTATTATTATATAATATTAATGGTGGGACTTGATTCACAACAACTTGATTTCAAACATGTATGCAAGTAGTTAGCAGCTTTGTAATGAACTATTTGCAATTCACATATATTTAAACAACATTTGACATATTTTGTTTTACTTAAATACATTGCAGTTGACAGACATATGGATTTTAATATATTTTCAGTCAAAAATATAAAACATTTTGACATAATTTTTAACAAATTGCAACTGTGAGTACATGATTTTAACCTTTTAAAGACTCTTTGTAAACTCAAACATTTAGTCAATGGGTTAGTCATGGGCTTACTTATCTTGGCTCTGAACTCTGTGCTCGCTGCAAAGCATATTGTATAGGTATTGTTGTCTTGGGGTGTTTGCATGCTCGCTTCCATCTTTCAGTTGTTTTGTTTTAAAATAAATACACTTTAATGTTAGCCTCACAATTGCTGGTGGTGTCACACAATGCTATCATCAACCGTAAATGTATTTTAACAAGTATCTACTATAATAAAAATATAATAAAATGGCCGAAGACTTGTTTGAAACTAAAAAACAAAACTACCACTAATGAAAAATTAATAAGTAAATTATGTAAATATATAATGTACATACAGTATACAGCATCTCACATCTTCTAGTTTTCTATTATAGTAAACTATATTTATGTAATGTGTAATATTCCAAAAACATATGTTTTAAACGTAACTTGTTTGTTATTATAAGTTTTCTTCCTTTTGTTTTTCTTTTTTTTAACTTTTCAGTGGCCGTAATGCTCCTTGGTAACGTTCAAACCGTTCCAAACAAATTTGCTTTCATGTTGGATTAATTTAACGATTTTAAATTCCGTGGAACCAATGTAAATAAAAATTTCATTTTTGAAACAATATACTGTACTGTAGTCAACTTTATTTCAACATTTACAATTCTGCTTCAGTTCATTTACCATAAAGCTATTAGTGTTGCATGCAAATTTGATCTGATGTAACCACACTGTTAACAATATGATTTGCTTGAAATGAACATGTATTGTAGTAATGTCATTTTACCAAAGGCCTTTTTTTTGTATGTTTTTTTTTTCCAGTCTATTTTCATTCTGCGTCATCTCGATCATGTTAGGACTACTTTGAGTACAAGGCCCATAGGCAGCAGTAGTTGGTGTGCATCTTGCTGCTGCTGCATATATTGATTGAAATTCACTGAGTGGCAGGAGACAAGCCGCAAACAGTGTCTGGCTGATGCATAATTAGCCGCTGTATCCCCAGGAGAAGTCGTGTACATGGATTTTGAAGGATTTGTATGTACCAGCTTAAAAAAAAAAAAAGGCAAACTGGCATTGATCTCACCTCATCTAAAGGCTTTTTCGATAAACCATGCTGGATTTCTGCTAATAAATGCTGTTTGTGGATACCCAAGGGTCAACTATAGCCAACAAACAATTTAGAGAACATGACTGATACATACATTTATCTACCTGCTCATATTATTCATGAGATGCTGCAGTGGTGCTGTTTAGCTCATTGTAACCATTGGATTGCATTGCAGGGATTTTATAAGAAAGTAGCTTACTGATGCTTTATATGCAGGTCAGATTTCAGGTGTTAGTTCTCAAAATGTACTATTAGTATATTTAGTCAAATTTTAGTATACACTTTTTTTCCTTCTTGGATCATATGTTCACTAATATTAATAGTAGTTCAGCCAATCAGATCATTGATCCCGCTTACTACTTTGGCAGTTGATGGAAGTCAAAATGTCAAGAAATAATACATTTTAAAAAAGGTATTAAAGTAATGTATTGTTAAATATAATATTTGACAACTTTTTGGTTTTTTCTTTGTATTGAGCGTAGACAATTCCATACAATACAGTGCATATACAAAATGTAAAAAAATGCAATGCTCGCATTTTTTGTGGAACAATGATCTCTCATTGCCCCACTCATTGGTAATAGTGTTAGGATCCGCTGCTCGGATCACAATTTGTTTACACTTTAGCGTCACGTGTTTGTTTCTGTTGCCATGACTGCAGATTTTACTCACCTGCCTCTGATCAGCGTTCGGGACGCGCACCTGTTGCCCGAGCACTGATCAGAGGGCTATTTAGTCTTTGCCCGGGCCTCACTCGGCCTGGCTTCCTAATTTGCTTACATGCAACACGTATCGACCTTTTTGATTCTTGCTAGCTTTCAGGCTATGCTATTATGCTTGCTAGCTCCCACGCTAGTCGTTTTTGTTTTTTTCCTGTCCGATTTAGTTCCTGAAATAAATAATTTTCCTACCTGCAAGCTGTGTCCGAGCCGTCTGCATCCTTGGGAGAACACCTCGCACCACGACGCGACCCGGTCGTTACAGTAGGAAGCCAGCAAGAAGAAGTTCTCTCGCAGCGAGCATGTCGGAGGAGATGGACGAAGGTGCGTGGATGGTGTTGCGAGCGATGGAGGCGGAGACTCTCCGCTACTCCCCCTCGGAGCGCCAGGACCTGATCTGGGGTCCTAACGGAAAGTTGGTCCCAATCCACTCCGTTTGGCCCGAGGACATCGCCACACCTCCGCACCACCGGACGCGTCAGCGAAGACGGAAGCCACCCAAGAGGTCTTCACTTCGCCGCCAAGACGCGCCACTCCCTCAAACTCCTCCGACGGTACACAGCAAGCTACATTCAGCCCAAGATTTCCCTCTTCAAGGGTCTGTTAATACCTTCAACTACCTTACCGATGATTGTTATGACTGGCCTGTCAATCACTGGGACTGCAGCTATGACGTCATTCCGTCGGCACCCCCTGATGACACGCCGCTTGATGACGTTGTCCCGTCCATTTTGGATGACGTCATAGACAAAGACTTTTTTAGACATCATGTCAATTCTTCCTGCCAGCCATTTTCAAGTGACTTTAATTCTGCAATAAAACATTATCAGGACATTTTTTTAAGGACTAAATCTAGTCAGTCCCAGTCTCAAGTGGGGGGTGACAATAGACATTTTGGACAATTTAGAGGAGAGGATTCTACCCTCCCCCTGACCACCCTCCACCCACCCTTGAAGACGGTTCCAATCCGCAAGGAACGCGTCTGGGATCCGCTTTTTGAGGGGGGGGGCTAGTACTGGGAGCTGTGCAAGTGGGGTGGCACAACGGCGTGCTAAGCCGCAACCTCCTGCTCTGCCACCGCCACCTGTCCTTCGGCGGGCTAAGCCACAACCTCCTGCCCGGCCGCCACCACCGGTTTTTCGGCCTGCTAAGCCGCAACCACCAGCTAGGCCACCTGCACCTCGACTGGTTCTCACACCAGTACCTGCACCACGACTGGTTCTCACACCAGTACCTGCACCACGACTGGTCCCCGCACCAGTACCTGCACCACGACTGGTCCCCGCACCAGTACCTGCACCACGACTGGTCCCCGCACCAGTACCTGCACCACGACTGGTTCTCGCACCAGTACCTGCACCACGACTGGTTCTCGCACCAGTACCTGCACCACGACTGGTTCTCGCACCAGTACCTGCACCACGACTGGTTCTCGCACCAGTACCTGCACCACGACTGGTTCTCGCACCAGTACCTGCACCACGACTGGTTCTCGCACCAGTACCTGCACCACGACTGGTTCTCGCACCAGTACCTGCACCACGACTGGTTCTCGCACCAACACCGGCTGCCACGACAGCGACTCCGGCTGCCACGACAGCGACTCCTGCTGCCACGACAGCGACTCCTGCTGCCACGACAGCGACTCCTGCTGCCACGACAGCGACTCCTGCTGCCACGACAGCGACTCCTGCTGCCACGACAGCGACTCCTGCTGCCACGACAGCGACTCCTGCTGCCACGACAGCGACTCCGGCTGCCACGACAGCGACTCCGGCTGCCACGACAGCGACTCCGGCTGCCACGACAGCGGCGACTCCGGCTGCCACGACAGCGGCGACTCCTGCTGCCACGACAGCGGCGACTCCTGCTGCCACGACAGCGGCGACTCCTGCTGCCACGACAGCGGCGACTCCTGCTGCCACGACAGCGGCGACTCCTGCTGCCACGACAGCGGCGACTCCTGCTGCCACGACAGCGACGTCGACACCTACCGCTTCCACGGCGACGTCTCAGCGACCTCGAGTGGTCCGGCTGCGCAAGCAGCTCTCTCAGAGGACTCAGAGGCTGCTGAGATTCTGGCGCCACTCACGCCCACCTTCTCGGCGGCCACGAATGTGGCCTTACCGTGGTCGCCCGCCTCGCCCGCCTCGCCACCTGACCCTTCCCCGGTGGATTCGGGGACACGTGGCCTGGCGACCCACCACCAAGTCACCCCCCCGCCCGCCCTTGACTCGTGAACTATTGCCTTTTTTTTTGGGGTTCCAGTTGTTTTTTTTGTTTTCAAGGGACATCTGGAATCTGTCCTTTTAGGGGGGGGTACTGTTAGGATCCGCTGCTCGGATCACAATTTGTTTACACTTTAGCGTCACGTGTTTGTTTCTGTTGCCATGACTGCAGATTTTACTCACCTGCCTCTGATCAGCGTTCGGGACGCGCACCTGTTGCCCGAGCACTGATCAGAGGGCTATTTAGTCTTTGCCCGGGCCTCACTCGGCCTGGCTTCCTAATTTGCTTACATGCAACACGTATCGACCTTTTTGATTCTTGCTAGCTTTCAGGCTATGCTATTATGCTTGCTAGCTCCCACGCTAGTCGTTTTTGTTTTTTTCCTGTCCGATTTACTTCCTGAAATAAATAATTTTCCTACCTGCAAGCTGTGTCCGAGCCGTCTGCATCCTTGGGAGAACACCTCGCACCACGACGCAACCCGGTCGTTACAAATAGCTGAACAAAATAAAATGTAAAAAGTAAAAATAAGACAGTATGATAATAATAATAATAAAAATAATGATAATTGTCGTAACAGATACAAAATGAAGAGAAAGGAACAACTATTTAAAACAACTAATTTGATACAAATGTTTTAAATAATAATACATATACAATAGTTCACAATTTCAATAAATGGACACACACAACACATTTTGAATCAATTCATATTTTGTTTATCTAATTGGTTGTATATTGTCATGGTCGGATTAAGGATTGGAACCCACAGTAGAATCAAATACAAAGTATATAAAGTGATATTCCAAAATAAAGTTGTCATGTCTGTTGATCATGTTTTTGTTTTGGCCATGTGCTGTTTGTTTTTTGGACTCTTTTTAGTTCCTGGTTGGACTTCCTTGTTTGTTTGTTTCCATAGCAACCCATTAGTTTTCACCTGTCCTGTCACGCACCTGTTTCACCTTTTGACTCACACACCTGTTGTTAATCATGTCTGTGTTATTTAAGCTTTTCATTTTCTGTTGGTCTTTCTGGCGACATCACATTCATGCTCCACACTCTCGACATATCCTTATGATCCATGCTGCTCTTTTTATGCCCCTCTTCTCATGCCAAGTAAGTTTTTGTTAATAGTTTTTGTGCCCTTGTGCAAGTCTTTTGTTTTGTATAGCCAAGTTTGTTACCTCTACTGTGAGCGCCTTTTGTTTGCACCTTTTTGATTAATTAAAATAAACATGTATTTAAATTCACGTCTCGCACGTGCCAATTTTCCGTTGCCTTCTGGGAGAACCAACCACGCCAAGGACCAAGTCCTGACAAAAGTATGCCAACACCAACAATCACAAGCAAAAATTGTATAGTTAATTATTGTTTCATAAGTTTCTGATAATTTATTTTAAAGATTTCCTACATTACAGTAAAACTCCATATCACGGCATATCATATTTGTTCAAAAGAGTAATCCATTCATGTAGTCTTTGCTTATTCTTATCTTTTTTGGTTGCTTGTCTACGCATAGTGCAATCGTGTGTGCGCAAAGTGTATTATTGGTTGATTTTTTTATTTTTTTTTTGTAGTTTTACTTTTGTGGCTGTATGTAGAAGTGGGACTGCTTGTTGCATCAGCTCTGTTCTTTTTATGTCTTTAATGTCCTTTGTTTTCTTTGATGTTTCCCTCTTACACACATGTTTATGTATGCTATGGCTATGAGTTTTTTTTCCTTCGCCTCAGTCTGGATCCCCTCTCCAGGGGCTCAGGCTTAGACTGATTTTTTTTTTTTCTGCTGAAGAAAAACCTTGATATCAACAGGAGTCAAGAACACTCTCTAATCATAATATCTGAAAGCTGTTACACTTAGTGCATGTCTGGACCCCTGGACGGAGAAAATGCAGGCGTAGCACAGGTATACATGTATTCAATAACAACAACAAATAAAATGTGCAACAAGGGAGTGCACAGGAATAAAACAAAACAGAGCAATACGTTGAAGAACAAAAGTCAAGTGGACAGTGCGCACAGGTGTGTCATGATTGCCAATCATGGACAGGTGAGGAAGCCAGCGCCCTGTCAGGAGAAATAGTGGCAAAAGGATGCAAACAGGAGATAAGAGTGTTGGACAGGAAATACAATGCAGACAGAAAATGACTTATTAATCTACTTGTTCATTTACTGTTAATATCTGTTTATTTTCTGTTTTAACATGTTCTATTTACACTTCTGTTAAAATGTAATAATCGCTTATTCTTCTGTTGTTTGATACTTTCCATTATTTTTGGATGATACCACAAATTTGGGTATCAATCCGATACAAAGTAGTTACAGGATCATACATTGGTCATATTCAGAGTCCTCAAGGTTTCCTGAATTTATAAACATAATATACATTTAAAAAAAACGAAAGAAGATGTGATGCCGGTACTTTTCAGAGGCGGTATAGTACCAAATATGATTCATTAGTATCGCGTTACTATATTAATACCGGTATACCGTACAACCCTAGTTGCATCCTTGTCAGGCTGAAGAGGCGTCGTTCCTCTGCCAATAAGTGTTCAGTGCTTGCAGTGTTCTCTGGAGCACATCGGAGGGAGCTCGGGGGCTCGTCTATTACAGATTGCTCACAGAACCCGCTGGTTTACATACGTGCATAAATACTAGCCTGAAGTCAGACAGGTGCAGTTCTTAATAGACATAGATGTTATGGGTGTTGTCGCGTTGACCAGCTCTTCCTCCCAGGGATTCTAAGCTGCTGGTCATTCCCGAATTCTTAAATGGCACATAAGCTGATGTTTATATTCAATCACCAGGCAGTAGTTGGTATTTTGTGGTTTATTCTCAAAGCTTAGAGGACACAAGCGTTCCCTCGCCCAGTCTCGATCTGTCTTCCCAAAACCCCGGAACTCCTGTGTACTTCCTCCTTCCTCCTCCCCACCTGCTGTTCCCCCCGTCTAGCACCGCGCTGTGCTTCTTATATTAGGAATGTTATGGCAGTCTCAACAGAGAGAATATTCAACACTCTGACTCTCATCAAGGACACTCAAATGCAAGCACTTTGTACCAGACGAGACATTAGCTGATGAAAATATGACTATATCAATCAATCAATCAATCAATGTTTATTTATATAGCCCTAAATCACAAGTGTCTCACCCCAGGGCAGCTGTGGCTATGAAAGTAGCTTACCACCACCAGGTGTGAATGAATGATGGGTTTTTAACATGTAAAGCGACTTTGGGTACTTAGAAAAGCGCTATATAAATCCCAGGTATTATTATTATTATTATTATTATTAAGTGTCTCAAAGGGCTGCACAAGCCACAGCGACATCCTCGGTACAGAGCCCACATACGGGCAAGGAAAACTCACCCCAGTGGGACGTCGATGTGAATGACTATAGGAGTTTAGAAAGAAGTAACACTTAAATATGGATATGGTTCTGATCTGGTTACAACTTATTTCATTTATTCATTCATTATCTATCGCACACATAGTTTTATTCCATTTTGCATCTAATTATTCCTATTGATTTCTTCCCATTTCACTCAAACAACTAAACAAACAAATAAACAAACTTGCAGCTAACCACAATCAACAGCATACCATTTACTGCATCTCTACCTAAAATGGCGATTCGATATGAATCTCGATACATGGGTTACGATACGATTCACTAACAATACTTTTTAAAACATAATTCAAAACGATATGATTCGATGCAGATGGAAAGCTGTGCATGGTGAAAAGAAAATTAAATGCAACATGTCGTGTGTTAATAAATAAATGGGTTATACTTTTATAGCGCTTTTCTACTTTCAAGGTACTCAAAGCGCTTTGACAGTATTTCCACATTCACCCATTCACACACACATTCACACACTGATGGCGGGAGCTGCCATGAAAGGCGCTAACAAGCAGCCATCAGGAGCAAGGGCGAAGTGTTTTGCCCAAGGACACAACGGACGTGACTAGGATGGTAGAAGGTGGGGATTGAACCCCAGTAACCAGCAACCCTCCGATTGCTGGCACGGGCACTCTACCAACTTCGCCACGCCGCCCCTTAATTAATTAATAAATTAATTAATAAATTAGTTAATAAACATTAATGTCATGTGTTTATTTTTTAAAATAGACACATACAGAACAGGAGCTTCCTGCATTAATTATGAGCAAATAGTAGAAGTATCAACTTCAAGGCATCCTTAAAGTTGATACCAGGGCGGTGCTAAAGATGCCAACCCCACAGGTTAGAGGATAGTTTTATGGCAGACCTTGAGAGAGACAAACTATCTAGGGTTAAAGGTCAAAACAGCCAAAAGTCTCAGAGGCTGATGGCAAATTCTTGTCATCTGCACATGTCTCGGAAACACCTTACTTATAAACAGAAACATGATCCGACACTCGCCAATCTGTTTGAAATATACGGTTTCCGAAAAAAGTTTGTAGACATGGCTGCTGGATATTTTATCAACAATGATTTGCTGCTACGTAAGTAGACCCCACCTCATGCGTCCACATGTTACGACTCGGGTGTCACATCTCAAATTGTGGTCCCAAGCACCTCTTGGTCTGAGATACTCAGTCCTTTTGTTGGTCACTTAGGGGTCATTTAGGGTAGCATCACGTTCTGCGTCGATGTTATTGGCCTCGGTTAAGAAGGGATGTGACAAATGTCAAATTTCTGGCAAGTCTCGATTTTCTGCCGCGCCGTCTAAACTGAAGGTTAGTCACATTAGTCACGAGCTCCACTCGACATCCATTGCACCGGTCGCTCGGGGGGGTTTGGGGGGTCCCCACATCTGATTGATTGATTGATTGAGACTTTTATTAGTAGGTTGCACAGTGAAGTACATATTCCGTACAATTGACCATTAAATGGTAACACCCGAATAAGTTTTTCAACTTGTTTAAGTCGGAGTCCACTTAAATTGATTCATGATACAGATATATACTATCATACATACTATCATCATAATACAGTCATCACACAAGATAATCACAATGAATTATTTACATTATTTACAATCAGGGGTGTGGAGGGGGGGTAGGATATGGACATCAAGTAGTGGACAGAGAGAGAGAGAGAGAGATCAGAAGGCATAAGAAAAAGTATCTGCATTTGATTGTTTACATTTGATAATTAGCAATCCGGGAAGGGTGTTAGTTTAGGGTTGTAGCTGCCTGGAGGTGAACTTTTATTGCGGTTTTGAAGGAGGATAGAGATGCCCTTTCTTTTATACCTGTTGGGAGCGCATTCCACATTGATGTGGCATGGAAAGAGAATGAGTTAAGACCTTTGTTAGTTCGGAATCTGGGTTTAACGTGGTTAGTGGAGCTCCCCCTGGTGTTGTGGTTATGGCGGTCATTTACGTTAAGGAAGTAGTTTGACATGTACTTTGGTATCAGGGAGGTGTAGCGGATTTTATAGACTAGGCTCAGTGCAAGTTGTTTAACTCTGTCCTCCACCTTGAGCCAGCCCACTTTAGAGAAGTGGGTAGGAGTGAGGTGGGATCTGGGGTGGAGGTCTAGAAGTAACCTGACTAGTTTGTTCTGAGATGTTTGGAGTTTAGATTTGAGGGTTTTGGAGGTGCTGGGGTACCAGGAGGTGCATGCGTAATCGAAAAAGGGTTGAACGAGAGTTCCCGCCAGAATCCTCAAGGTGCTTTTGTTGACCAGAGAGGAGATTCTGTAGAGAAATCTTGTTCGTTGGTTAACCTTTTTGATTACCTTGTTTGCCATTTTATCACAGGAAAGGTTAGCCTCTAGAATGGAACCTAGGTAGGTGACCTCATCTTTCCTGGTGATAACAATGTCACCCACTTTTATGGTGAAGTCATTGACTTTCTTAAGGTTGATGTGGGACCCAAACAGGATGGATTCTGTTTTACCCAAGTGTATGGATAGCTTGTTGTCAGCGAGCCAGGTGCAAGTTCTACAGAGCTCAGCACTGAGGATTTTCTCCACCTGTGACTTGTCCTTGCCGGATACCAGCAGGGCAGAGTCATCCGCAAACAAAAACAATTCACAGTCGCATGCCGATGACATGTCGTTTATGTATATTAGGAACAGTAAAGGTCCCAATATACTGCCTTGGGGGACTCCGCAGCTCACCGAGAGGGGGGTGGGGGGACACGGTGCTGTTCACCTCTACCACCTGCTCCCTCCCCTCCAAGTAAGATTGCATCCAGCTCCATGAGTTTTTGTTAAATCCGATTGCTCTGAGCTTATCCAACAGTATGGCGTGGTTAACGGTGTCAAAGGCCTTCTGAAGGTCCAGCATGACCATGCCACAGTATTTTCCCGCGTCCCCCTCATCGTTTGATGTGGTCGTCAGATAGAGAAGGCATGTGTCAGTGGAGTGGTTAGTTCTGAAGCCGGATTGGAATTTGTACATGAGTTTATTAGTGGCAAGGTAACTATCGACCTGTTCATAAACTATTGTTTCCATTACTTTCGATATGGAACTGACAATAGAAACAGGTCGGTAGTTGCCAGGTTCCAATTTGCTTCCTTTTTTCTGCGGTCCCCTCCGAGGTTTCTCATTGTGCCCATTGGGTTTAGTTTTTTTTCTTGCCCTGATGTGGGATCTGAGGCGAGGATGTCGTTGTGGCTTGTGCAGCCCTTTGAGACACTTGTGATTAAGGGCTATATAAATAAACTTTGATGGATTCATAGTCCTGGAGATAAAAGTGTTGTGTTTCTTCCTATCCCTGGCTCAAGCCTTTAGGCCCGCTGAGAATTCTGCAACTCCTAATAATTAATAAGATAAAATAAAATAATGTTTTGGCTAATTTGTGCGCCGTTATGGTGAATGGTGGCCCTTGTTTTCCACCATTCACAATTTGGGGATTGGGTGGTTACGTGCACCGCACTTACATCCTCACAAGGGTCAATTTTACCATTTATATCTCCCTTATTATTTTTTTATATTTGGTGATTGGCCATCAGACTGGTGCTGTCACACCAAATGTCTTCCCCCTATAACCCCCCCCCCACCATTTACTTCCGGGGTCATTTCCTCTTACGTCATTTCCTCTTACGTCAGCACTTCGGCTTTGACTGCCCGTCGCTGGAAGGATATTTGTTTTTTTTAATTTTTTGTTATTTTTTATAATATAGCGTTAACAAAACGTCTGTATTAATCGGACAAGTATTACTCGGACAAATTAACTTGAGGATATTCCTGACTGCACATTTGACTCGTTGACATATGCGGAAATGAATAACAGTGTACAATAAGTTAATTCATTATCAATCAACATTATCAAACTTTATTAAAACTAAATGTATTCGTTAAATTCCGTTTTTTTTAGTTCTCTGTGTAAGTGAACTAAATTAAAATGACATTTATGTGAACTTAAATTTTTTAGTTTCATTCGTTGTTTTTACGTCAGCACTCATGTTAATTGATTTCTTCAGATTCCAGCAGCTGTCAAAGACGAAGTATCCTTCTAGCGACAGCCAAAGCCGAAGTGCTATCGATCGCTGTCAATGACGTAAGAGGAAATTACGTAAGTAAGAGGAAATTACGTAAGAGGAAATGACCCCGGAAGTAAATGGGGTGGGGGGGGGTTGTAGGGGGAAGAAATTTGGCGTGACAGTACCAGGGAGATAAAGCTTTGAGGTGGAGCCGGAAGCTCACTCCGTAACAGAATCGTAATTGGGCCCATTTCACACTTAAAGTCCACTAAATATGGCTAGTAAAGCTCGTAATAACATAGCCGAGCCATTGAATGGCTGTAATGTGATCAAACCTTAAAAGTTCTTATTGATAACCGACAGTTATAAAACAGATAAAAGACAAGGACTCAAAATAATGCAAAAGTCAAACCACTGACACCCGCCAGTACATTTTTGTGCGAAATAAAGACATTTGATTTAGTGAATCTAATCGCTTCTCTAGCAGAAATTAAAGACAGTGGCCATTTTGCACAACGAAAGTAATAAACAACTGAGAATAAAACTTTTAAAAATCCACAGTCAGTGGCGGGACAAGCAAACTGCTCCAAATAAATGATAAATGGGTTATACTTGCATAGTGCTTTTCTACCTTCAAGGTACTCAAAGCGCTTTGACAGTATTTCCACATTCCCCCATTCACACACACATTCACACACTGATGGTGGGAGCTGCCATGCAAGGCGCTAACCAGCACCCATCAGGAGCAGGGGTGAAGTGTCTTGCCCAAGGACACAACGGACGTGACTAGGATGGTAGAAGGTGGGGATACAAAATGTTCAATGTAGGAATGTGCAGATCAGCACTTTTGTCCCAATTTGATTTTTTTGGCCTGCGATGAGGTGGCGACTTGTCCAGGGTGTAACCCGCTTTCTGCCCGAATGCAGCTGGGATAGGCTCCAGCACCCCCCGCGACCCCGAAAGGAACAAGCGGTAGAAAATTGATGGATGGATGGATGATTTTTTTGGCCTCAGATCCGATCCGATTTTGAGTCCCCATTTGATACGTTGACAATGGATCATAGAACTGAAAAAGTTTTATAGCAATAAACAAAATTTTAAAAAATGTAATAGTTTTAATCTTATTCAATTTTAAAGTGTGCTAGAATTGTTGTAAATCAGATGAGGTATTCAAGTTGTGGTATTGAATGCTACATACAGTTTTGTTTTAACAAATAAAGTGGCAAGCACGTGATTACTAAACAAAAGCAAAAGCTACAAATTGGCTCCCATTAAATCAATCGGGTCAAAGCCTTCCTGTATCCAGAGACTTACTCCTTGACTTTGTAAACAATAAACAAAACCACCAAAAAAAGATTTCGTTAAATTAAGAACAATCAAAATAAAAATATTGATCTAATCACTTTAGTATCGCATATACTAATACTATCGACATCTGTGTCATTCACCCCTACTTTACATTGAAGGTTTAGCCTTAAGCGGTTAGCTTCTTGTGTCGTCCTGCTCGGTGTGTGTAGCATGCATCGCCATTCATTTTCCTCTAGTCCTCCAGTAATAATAATACTTGGAAGAAACTGAGTTTATTTTCTGCCATGGTAGGGAAAATTAGTATCTCGGAAGCAGCTCCGCACTGTGGATAGAAGACACGTCCATTGCACCTTGCTCCTGAAATGTGCGCCGGTGTTCTTGCAAGACACGCACCCTCCTGGAACTCATGCAACTCCTGCATGGGTGTAACAAGGCCAAAGCCTTTTCAGAGCCATTCAACAAATGAAATATACAAATATGTTAATTGCCAGACTTTAGTCTGGATTTTTCTTCAGACAAACTCCTTGCACACATGCTTACAAGCTATAGCAGTCAGCAATGTAGTTTGAGTTACTTGTTGATAAATCCTCCCAGGAGATGAATAACCCAACAGAGCGAGACCGGTTTGCCCCCACGCATGCTCCCATTTTAGATGAACTTAGAGCCTTCACATGAAATCAGAAACATCATATTTCACATCGAACGTCCTCCCCTTGAATTTATTGGACTTGGTACTGATTCTTAATGGAGCAAGATTCTGCAAAACAAGTGATTTGTGATTTTCTTGCTTAGGTTCTTTTAGGTTGCTTATGTTTTCTTGCTTAGGTTCCCCCGCCCCCATCCCGACCCCGAGAGGGATAAGCGGTAGAAAATGGATGGATGGATGATCCTCTGTGACGATTTGACAATACACAAAAATACCATCATGGCGTCAACTGTGCCAAAACCTCTGCACGTAAAAACACACTTGAGTGCATGTGGCCTTTTTGTCTCATGTTCACATAGTATATCACCCCTGATGACAGTAAGTCTATATTTGTGGGGAAAATAATGAGCAAAATTTACCTCTTCAATAATAATATGAGGCACAGCCGTCAGATGCCATATTGATTTAGTGCAGAGGCCATGAATCTGAGGAAGAGCTTGCCAGCGATGATGATGATCGCCATCATTTCCTTCAGTGAGTACTGAATGAGGCCAAGACATCTGGAGATGATTTGCACTGTTGCGTTTTTTTCATAGCCGGATCTAACACTGCATGCCGCACTCTGAGGCTTTACAATAAAGCTGATTTTTATTAAACAATTAATCCACCTGAACCGTGAAATGTGACACAAGGAAATCTAGTAAGAGTGTAGGAAGTTTTATTGTCACATTATACTCCATCTATCTATCTATCTATCTATCTAAACTAGTTTTATTGATTTGTTTATGCGATGTGGACGGCACAATTACATAGGACTTGGGTTTCGAACTCGTTTTCACTGAGGGCCACATTGCAGTTATTGCTGCCCTTAAAGGGCCGCGTCTAACCGTCAATAATTTATAAATATAAATATAAATGTATAGGGATTCACCTCATGATATCATTACTGTAAAGAATTGCCTATGCATTTGGTCATGTTTTTATTGCATGCACTTAAAAGAAAAAGATTTGATTTCAAAGTAAATGGTAAATGGGTTATACTTGTATAGCGCTTTTCTACCTTCAAGGTACTCAAAGCGCTTTGACAGTATTTCCACATTCCCCCATTCACACACACATTCACACACTGATGGCGGGAGCTGCCATGCAAGGCCCTAACCACGACCCATCAGGAGCAAGGGTGAAGTGTCTTGCTCAAGGACACAACAGATGTTACAAGGTTGGTAGATGGTGGGGATTGAACCAGGAACCCTCAGGTTGCTGGCACTGCCACTCTCCCAACTGTGGCACGCCGTCCTCCAGTAAAAAAACAACTAAAAAAATGACAGCGCAGTCACCACAATTTTACTGTAAAATTTACAGTGCTTTTACAGTATATTGCTGAAAATAAAAAACAGTACGATAGTGTTTATACAGTAAAGTTCTGGCAATTGAGCTGACAGTTTATTACCGTAAAATCTGTTTTACAGTGTCCAATTTGATGGATAACTTGCTTTGAAATCATAAGTCAAACATATACTAATATTTTTCAACAAAAAAAAGTTTTAAATATATTACAGTATAATATTTGTTGCATTGGTAGATAATATTAAAGTTTAAAAAATATGCAATTGCATGCAATAAATTAGAGGTGTGACTCTATGGGCTCCTAACTGTAATGATCTGGCAGCTAAGCTGCCACCGATCTTCTTTTTTTTTTTTTTGCAGTGCCTGGTTTTTGGGTCACGGGGCTGGGCCACCTGCGCACACACCTGATACTCATTTCCTCCTGACTACTACTCGGCGGCAGTAGATTCCTGATGTTTCACCCTTCCAGTCGTTTACATCTGTTCTGCTTTGGCTCCACTCAGGCTTCTCGTTCCCTGTGGCTTAGTCCCGGCGTTGCAGTTGTAGTGTTAACGGTTAGTCTCCACACCTTCTGTGTGCGATTTCCGTTTCTCACACACTAAGTATGCATCATTAGTTATTTTTTCCTTTTTATTATTAGTCTTGTTTATTTTTCTGCTCTGCGTTGGGTTCCTTAGCCGATTGTGATACTTACAATTCGATCCGATTCCAATTCCTGGGGTGACAATTTGATTCAGAATTGATTCTTGATTCAACACGATCCTCGCTTAAAATCGATTTTTGCAATGTTTTATTTTGTAGTATAATATAACAAATATAATGAAATGTTTTCAAAACAAGTTACAGGTTAGAAAAGTTCCTTTTGGTTGCATGGACATGGCTTAAATCTTCAAGGCTTCATCCATTTATCTATCCATCCACTCTTGTGTTTTGTCATACATGTAAATTATTAGAATGTCTCCCAATAGCGCAAAATATGTTTAATGTATGTTTTTAAAGACCTAATAACGCTTGCGTGTCATATTTTGGAGAAACAGGAAACGATGCAGCTGGAATGATTGTGAGATGTTCAAACAATCCCCCTTAAGTTTAGCTTTAACATCCTGCCAGATGGTTCTGTTGACAGGAAAACATTTAATTGTACAGTATTTACTACCGATGTACTTCTACAGTAATGGCATGACGTTTAGGCCCGTGTGTTTGTACCATCACTGCATAGTACACCACTGTATTACTGCAATTTGTACTTACTTAATCATGTATCACTTGCTTTCTTTATGCACATACTGTATACGCTAATGGGTGATTGCGGGTCATTCCAGTCATGTTTTAAGTCATTATGGCTCTCATTTATAACGTATGGAAGAGCAATCACATTAAAAAAATGACTTTTATTACGTGTGTTTGTGTACTTACGAGTGAGTGATCATTTCATGGGTTTTGACTGTTCGGATTGTTTTTTTATTAATTTCTAATATGAAAGGCGGCGGTTATTGCGAACAACTGACGAGCAGCATGTTTCTGTTGCGAGCATGTATGTGCAGTGCTAAACGTGGAGGGGAAAACATACTCTAAGATAGATTTGTGGCTTTAAGTGTGAAGGATCAAGGACACGTTTTCCTTAAAACCGTTTTGACAACATTATTTTGTATTTCAATTACTCAAATCAACATCTAGATTATTTAATACAATAAATAAATAACCATTTGTTGAAAGCAAGTACTGCACTTGTGATATTAGGAAATATTTAAACAGAACATTTAAAAACATGTGTTTAATAGGAAATTAACTATGAAATGTTGCATTTTCTTTACTGTGGTTAATCCAAAAATAAATCATAAATAAAAAAATAAGTTTCTAGCGTCTTTTTCCTTGTGTCCTAATAAAGTAGATGATTTAAGAATATTTTACCAAACTATTTCAAGTGAGCAAGTCGACAGGAGTGTCACGCTCTGTGTCACCCATACACAGGTAGGTCCCAATATGTACAAACAGGCCAAAGGATACATTAAACAAAAGTGTTTATTACTTCAGGTTAGTGTTGTACGGTATACCGGTATCAGTATAGTACCGCAATACTACTATACCGTCTCTAAAAAGTACCAGTCCCCCACCCCTCCCCGTCATCGTCACTTCGTGTCATTGCTGGTTTACGAGCAGACGAGCATGTTCGGTAGCGCACAATCACAGAGTACTTACAAGCAGACACAGTGTGTAGACAGAAAAGGGAGAACGGACGCATTTTGGCTTAAAAACGATAAAGATTAAGTTATAACACTGAAACGCCCACAGGAAGAGGTGCTTTAAGACACGTGGCTAAAGTTCATCCGCAATCTGCAGTGTTTTAGCTAATTCTAAATCACTAATCCTTGTCTACATGGCAAAAAATAAAGTTTCTTACAAGTATTATCCCTGCAGGACGAGGAATAGCTAAACATGCTTCACTAAACACCGTTGCTCACCGGCGTCAAAATGTACGCAAACGCCATCGGTGGATCTACACCTGACATCCACTGTAATGATACCATGTACAGGAACATATCTAGTCGATACTACTATGATTACATTGATATTTTTTGGCATCACAACATCTTTTTTCGTGTTTTTCTTTTAAATTTATATTATGTTTAAAAAATCAGGAAATATGTCCCTGGACACATGAGGACTTTAAATATGACCAATGTATGATCCTGTAACTACTTGGTATCGGATTGATACCAAAATTTGTGGTATCATCCAAAACAAATGTAAAGTATCCAACAACAGAAGAATAAGTGATTATTACATTTTAACAGAAGTGTAGATAGAACATGTTAAAAGAGAAAGTAAGCAGATATTAACAGTAAATGAACAAGTAGACTAATGATTAATTTTCTACCACTTGTCCTTAATAATTTTGACAAAATAATAGAATGGAAAATGACACAATATGTTACCGGCAGTCCGACAGCGAGGCAGGGCACACCGGAGCCCGTTCCAAGATGACGGCGAGGAGGCGTGGACGGCGAGCAAGCAGCGAGGCGGGGCGCGCCGGGATCGACGCCGTAAATCATATCAGTTGCATGGAGCGCCCACCTGGCAAAGCCATGAACGACGAGAGAGAGAGAGTTGGAGAGTCTGAAGCAAACGCAGCGCGCAAGAGACCGAGAGCCAGACGGAGACAACGACGTGGTGTTAAAAAGCAAACGGCGAAGCGAGCAGAGCGAGGTGGAGCTGAAAAGCGACCCGAAGCAAGAAGACGCAGCTTTATTGAAAGAATAAAGAAAAGTCAAAACCTGCTCGACAATGCCCTTCCTTGGTGGTCCTGAGAACCCGCACGACAGCCAGAAACTGTCACACAACAGAAGAATAAGTGATTATTACATTTTAACAGAAGTGTAGATAGAACATGTTAAAAGAGAAAGTAAGCAGATATTAACAGTAAATGAACAAGTAGATTAATAATTCATTTTCTACCACTTGTCCCTAATAATGTTGACAAAATAATAGAATGATAAATGACACAATATGTTACTGCATACATCAGCAGCTAATTTAGGAGCCTTTGTTTGTTTACTTACTACTAAAAGACAAGTTGTCTAGTATGTTCACTATTTTATTTAAGGACAAACTTGCAATAAGAAACATATGTTTAATGTAACGTAAGATTTTTTTGTTAAAATAAAGCCAATAATGCAATTTTTTGTGGTTCCCTTTATTTAGAAAAATATCGAAAAGCATCGAAATACATTTTGGTACCGGTACCAAAATATTGGTATCGGGACAACACTAATTCAATTTACACAAAACATGAGCCATCAGGGCACGCAACATAGTGCAAAAAAAAAATTAAGGTGCAGGACGACTAAAAGAAAAACAAAAATAGCACCGTGAAAAAAGTCAACCCCATAAGTGAGACCCAAAGTGCCACAGAGCAGCAAAATGTTTTCTGAACAGTGTGTGACAAAAGTGACCGGTTAGGAGCTTACTAGTGTCACGATAATGTGTGACAAGGAGCCTTCCATTAATTTATTTTTGCAATATATAAAGTAGGCATGATTCCATATTACAGACAAAATAAACATTAAAAAAGTAGATCTCCCATTGAATAATGTCACTACAATTGGTCCTCAGTTTACAATGTTTTGGGTTCTGACACTTTGGGATTATGAATGCACTTCGCGGCAGGCGAGCTGGAAGTCATGCAGGTGGCAGGGCTAGAGGTCAGGCAGGCTGCTTGGCAGGAAGTCTAGCGGGTGGTTGCAGACCTGCAAGCGACGCAGAAGCTGACTGCAGAGCTGGAGACGAGTTTGAAGCTGATTGCAGAGCTGGAGGCAAGGCTGGAAGCAGCATCGTCGGTGGAGAGGCTGGTGGCATCGGACCCACTTAAAGAGGGGCTGGTGGCTTCGGACCCACTTGAGTAGCTGGTGGCGTCAGACTCACTGGAGCAACAGGCGGTGTCTGTGTTGAAATTGAAGAGAAGTGGATCCTCCATTTCCAGCGCCATCAGCACCTTCTGGTACCACTCGGCCATCCACGCTGCGCTGTACTTTCCTGGAGGATCCTCCGTAGATTGCAGAGATGGAGCAGGAAGGGGAGCTGGAGCTTGAGCCGACAATCGTAGGGGGCGGAGTTTGAGCTAAAGGGGGGTTATTTAGCTGAGATAGAGTAATATTGGTTGGTAGTGACTGACTCATGAAAATGAAAGCAAGAATGAAAACAAGAAACTGTGTGTCCAGCAGGGAGAGAGAGCGTGTGAAGCGTAACATCATTAGAACGCGCCATTGGCGCTTGAGGGTGGCATCATCAGAATGCGTCACCGCGCCTGGTCTTCGCCGGCACTTCCGTGCACGTTTCCCTGTGTGATCCGGTGGTGTGACATAATCTAGCTCAGATGGCTTCTTGCGCTGGCTATCAGGCCCAGGCAAGAAATGTTTGGCAACATGAACATTTCTATTAATCAAACTGAGGTTGCAGCAGCGGTGAGGGAGTGGCTGTCGGCAGGGCAGGCAGGCGAAGAGGAGATCCGTTTGTGAAAGACACTGGGGTCTGCCTTCTTCTCGTCCTTCAGGAATTGATGCTGACTTTCTGCCTCCACGACTTTGGACATAAGTGATTCACAGGCCGCCACTGCCTCGAAAGAAAGGTATTCTTCTTCCTCATACCCCACAACATACCACGGCATTCGTGCGTCAACTCTTACCTCCTTGTATAATCTCTTCTCATCCTTTGCAAGGAACACTTTGGGCAAAGCCATTTTGTTGCGTTTGGGTGAAGGTCATGTTCCCCAGGATGCAAAAGGAAGGTCTGGAGATGGCAGAAGCGGCTTGCAGGAGTAGACAACACTGAGACAGGGGCGTCGATTAAATAGGAGCGTGTTTATTGACACAAAGGTATTGACGTGTGTATTTAATCGAAATACGTGGTGTGTAACTATGTGATGCGTTTACCGGAAAGTGTTGAAGGTGCGTGTTGTGAGAGATGCGGAAGAGCAGAGAGGGCAAGGCAGGATCAGAGGTCCGTGGGCAGGCGAGAGGTCAATGTCAGGAGCGAGGCGTCAGGAGGAAGTCCAGGGGGAAATCCAGGGAGACAAGACGCACAGCTCGAAGCCGGGAAACAGAGGAAAGCGGCGGGACGACGAAACAGGACATAACACACACAATGAGCACAGAGGAGGGGGAACAGGGAGACCGAGGAAGCACATAGGCAGAGAGTTAGAGATGTGTGGGGCTTACTGTACTGGTACTAGTAGTTACGTTCTGGCACTGGAACACAGGATGCCCTGGTTTATGTAAGAAGTGGAGTCCTCATCAGTGTCAGGTGTGTTGATAGCAGAGTGAGTGCAGCCGGGGGCGCGACCGCGGCCAGAGAGGAACGCCAGTGGGCATGTCCAAAGGTGCGCTCAGAGGAGCGCACAGAAGATTGTGTGGCGGCAGCAGCTTGAGCCGTAACAAATATATGACAAAATACAACCAACAAATCACTGGGAAGCTTACAAGAAAGCTAACTGAATACATACAAACAAGGGGAGTAGCGAGAAGCGAGCATAATAAACTTACTCTGATCAAGAGAGGCTAAACCAAACATAACATGTCGCAATAGCAAACAATGACCTCACCAAAACAGGCATGGTGACTGATTAGCGATCCGGAGCAGCTGAGTGTCCTGATCACTAATCAGAGGCAGTAGTGAATTCAATTAGCACCCCTAGTAACCATACCAGGGGTGGGCAATTAATTTTCACCGGGGGCAGCATAAGCAACCCGAGCACTGCTGGAGGGCCACACGACAATATTTCAATTAAATTTTGCTCAATATTATTTTTGATATACCGTAAGATAAATAATAATTATGATAATAATAGTAATAATTAATAATAATAATAATAATTTAATTTAACCTAACTTAACTTTATACAAAAGCAGATTGCTTTTGATGGTCACTTTATCCTGCATTATCCAACATTTTTCCCCATCAGATTTGGACAACCATCTGTTGTTAAAAATAGTTTTTAATCATATTTATTTTATATTGTTTTTTATATTGGTTTTATATGTAATTGTTTTTTCTTTTTATTCAGTCATTGGTGGAGCTAAGGATAATATTTGAATATTGTTTGTAATATTGTTGTGCAGCACTTTGGAAACATTTTGTTGTTTAAATGTGCTATATAAATAAAGTGGATTGGATTGTCACACCTGCCAGCTTGTCCAAACACGCATTTACCTCTGTGAACAAGTCATTACCTGTGGTTGTCTCTTTAATTGACTGCATCAGAGCTCTCATCCAAAGTTAGCGAAAAACAGTCAATGTCTCCGGGCATTATCAGCGCAACAAAGTCCAATAAGCACTCCTTAATAAACTCTCCGTCAGAAAACGCCTTACTTTTTCTGGCGCTTTTGTGAGAAATGACGAAACTTGTCCTGACGGCTGCATCTCTGGGGGTGTGAAATATGGCACAAAGTCCTTGTTGGGTTTGCAGTTTTACCATCAACGCATCAGCCTCCCTTGCGCGCGCTTCATCAGACACATTCCGGTATTTTCCCTCGTGTTTCTTCGTGTAGTGGCGATTAAAATGATATTTAAACACAGCAACCTGTGTACCACACATTAAGCACACGGCTTTACCATTAATTTATGTAAAGAAATACTTGGCAGTCCATGTCTTGTTGGAAACACGCCATTCCTCATCAACTTTTCTTTTTTTAGCGTCTCATCACTTGTCTCTATGCACCTTCACTCACAGGTTCCCCCCGGACATACGGCATAAATAACACATTTCAAAATAAAAGCAGCACAGTTGTATTGCGCGCACGACATAGATGTTTTTTAAACTTTATTTTGTAATTTGTAATTGCGCCGTTCAATTCACTCACAATCGCACACGCGCATACGTCCACACGGAAGTAATACAAATAACGCTTTTCAAAACAAAAGCAGCACCGTTGTATTGCACACTCGACATAGATACTTTTTGAAATTTATTTTGTAATTTATGATTGGCCTCACGCGGGCCGGACAGGGATGCGCAAAGGGCCGGATGCGGCCCGCGGGCCGTACAATGCCCAGGTCTGAACCATACAGTAAACAAATTAAGCGCAGAAAACGGAAATAGACAGTCAACATAAGAATATTACAAAACCAAAGACATGACCCAAGCAAGGCATCATGACAGTATCCTTAAACATGTGAAATAATGCTATGAAATGAATAGTGATAACTAAGCAGTCTCGTGATTTGATTATTGTTCTCTCTTTTGTAGTTAATATTTGTATTAGTCAATTTTGTATCATTCATGTAGGTGTTATTTCAGCTCAAGTTTATATTACGTTCTCGACAAGCTAAAACTCAATTTACACCGCAGTTGTATAAACACAACCTGTTCGTAGACTAAAGATCATATAGTTGGGTTATTTCTGTCTATGTAGACATAAACACATGGACGTAATTTGAGGTGGTGCAGCGGGGAAATATACCCGGTCATTTTTCAAACGTCGGTTTTTGTCCCCTGCACTTTTTACATCCAAATGTAACACCATTGAATGGAGACAAGTCAAACATTAGCGCCAGGCCGAAAGCCGAGAAGTCAGTGTTCTATTGTTGTTACTAAACCTTATACTGAGGGAATAGGAACACAGGATGCAAATGTATTTAATGTGATTCCTGGTAGTGCAATGCCTTAAGTCTTTTGTTCCAATGGATATACAAGGAAACATTACACTAAATCATAATGAAATCTTGAAAAAAAAAGTGAAGCTGTTTATTTTATTCTGTTAATGTTGTTATTAATTATTGATTTTTTTTTTCTCCTTTTGTATTACTCCAAAACATGTATGTATACCCTTCAGGCCACACCCCCTCCGTACTCAAGCCAGCTGTGCCTTCTTCCCCCACACTTCTGAAATCCAAATGTCATCCTTGGTCGTAAGAATACAGTTTTTTTTGTAGACCGATGACCTCCTATAGTTGGGTAATTCCTGTCCGTGTAAACATAAATATTAGCGACTCACCTATTAATCCCCTGACAAGTCAACCCTGTGACAAGAACATCTATCACGAGTCAAGAATGCAAAAAAACATCAACTGAAAGCCATAATGATATGAGAGGTACAGTACATTAGTAGTGTGCAGGTTAGCTGCCACACAGGACCATTAAATGTCAGGTCAGTGAGCAGCATGCACATGGCAATTATCTCACACACTGACAAGAACGATGTTACAAATATTGACATTTTATCCGTCCCTAAACTCTACAGGTATGCATGTACCCTGCATACTTACTGATCTTTTGTAAATGCCAGCCGCAATTATTACTACAGTATATTGCAAGTATGCATAGATGATGTGTGGAATGTGAGGGGTTTTTTTTCAGTTTCTTTCACAACTCTTGCGTAAGCACTTATCGGCACAGATTTTCCTTCACATTGCAAAAAGTATGTGTTGCAAAATGCTTCAAAATTAAAGGGCTCCTCTAATGCTGACAGCATTAGCACTTACTTCATAAGAGGATTTCTACAATTAAAAGTTTTCCCTCAATTGTAGTGATATATGGCTTGTTTTCTAACGAGTTTTAGCCCATTTTCGAACGCATACTTTTAGCTACAAAATGTGGGCGGCATTAGCCTGTTGACGTCACCTAGACCTAGATACCAAACTGTATCTCACGGCACACTAGTGTGCCGCGACACAGTGGTTAAAAAACACTGCGTCGCGGCACACTAGTGTGCCGTGAGATACAGTTTGGTGTGCCGTGGGAGATTATGTAATTTCACCTATTTTGGTTAAAAATATTTTTTGCAAACCAGTAATTATAATCCGCAAATAATGTGCCGTTGTTGAGTGTCTGTACTTTCTGAAGCTCGGCAGAGTAACCGTGTAATACTCTTTCATATCAGTAGGTGGCAGCAAGTAGCTAATTGCTTTGTAGATGTCGGGAACAGCGGGAGGCAGTGTGCAGGTAAAAAGGTGTCTAATGCTTAAACCAAAAATAAACAAAAGGTGAGTCCCCCTAAGAAAAGGCATTGAAGCTTAGGGAAGGCTATGCAAAACGAAACTAAAACTGAACTGGCTACAAAGTAAACAAAAACAGAATGCTGGACGACAGCAAAGACTTACTGTGGAGCAAAGACGGCGTCCACAATGTACATCCGAACATGACATGACAATCAACAATGTCCCCCTACATACACTATACACTAGACCAGGGGTCGGCAACCCGCGGCTCCGGAGCCGCATGCGGCTCCTTGACCACTCTGATGCGGCTCAGCTACATACATGCCGACCCCCCCCCCCGATTTTCCCAGGAGACTTATGGATCTCAGTGTCTCTCATAGATTACTCCCAGGGAAAAAATAATCCTATTTACACTCTAATTGCTAAATAAAGGGCGTGCCCTAATTGCACTGCAGTAATTGTCCTCTATAGCATTTACATACAGCATGCCAGTCCAGCCACATGTTGTTGTTACTTGCACACACAGGAGACAGCAAAGCATACTTAGTCATCAGCCACACAGTTTACACTGACGGTAGCCGTATCAAACAACTTTAACATTGTTACGTTACAAATATGCGCCACACTGTGAACCCACACCAAAAAAGAATGAAAAACACATTTCTGGAGAACATCCCACCGTAACACAACATAAACACAACACAACCATTACCCAGAATCCCATGCAGCCCTAACTCTTCCGGTCTACATTATACACCCCCGCTACCACCAAATCCCCCCACACATCAACCCCCCCGCCCCCCCTCTCCGTGCGTTGGTTGAGCGGAAGAGTTAGGGCTGCATGGGATTCTGGGTATTGGCACCGTCAGTGTAAGATGTGTGGCTGCTGAGGTAGTACGCCTTGCTGTCACTTACATGAGCAAGCTGAAACTGCATTCTACATGTGGTCCACTGTTAGGGCAGACTGATATTCGGGAGTCTCCCGGGAAAAATGAGAGGGTTGGCAGGTATGACGCTATCAAGCGCCATTCATTCAAAACTCGCGGGCTGCACTAACATCAAATTTCCACATTAAAGTGCGTGCCGGTGCGTGTGTCGGAGACCCCTGGTTAACATAGCACAAAGTATTTAAGCTTTGTATGCGGTGTTTTTCATTTTAAATTTTTTTTTGTGGCTCCCATTACTTTCTTTAATTTGTGAAACATGCCAAAATGGCTCTTTGAGTGGTAAAGGTTGCCGACCCCTGCACTAGACAGTGCACTGCTTCCCCCTCTTCAGGCGGCAGATAGTCGTCCATAATCGCTTCAAAGCAGTCCAGAAGTCGTTTTCCATAGCTTCTACGAACTCCTCCCATGTCCGAATTTCAAGTACGGAACAGTCCTCATTAAGTGACTATATTTCCTCGCCCCTCTTTCTCTTCATTGGGAGCCGTTTTTTTTTGTTGAGAAAAAG
The DNA here is from genome assembly GCF_033978785.1 of Entelurus aequoreus. Lineage (NCBI taxonomy): Eukaryota > Metazoa > Chordata > Actinopteri > Syngnathiformes > Syngnathidae > Entelurus > Entelurus aequoreus. Next base: position 32,291,599 of record NC_084738.1, read on the forward strand.
TATACTTTTTTTTTTTTTATTGACTATCGTGGTCCGAACCACATAACTGTGAAGAATAGCTATCCACTGCCACTTATGGATTTGGCATTTACCTCTTTATCTTCTGCACCTTGTCACTGTCATGGTCTGATGATTTTGTTGCAATGCCTGGTTTCTGGGACAGGGGGCGTAGCCACATTCACATGTACCTGATTCCCATTTCCTCTTGACTACTTAAACTCTCCAGTTCATTCACTCGGTGCCAGTAGATTCCTGATGGTTCAACCTTGCAGTCATGTTGTTGTCCTCTGCTTTGGCTCCACTCACGCTTCTTGTCCCTCTGGCACTGTATTTTTCTCTATGCCTCTAATGTACGGTTTCTGTTTTTCCACACCTTTTGTGTGCATCCTTAGTTTTTTTTTCTCCACTCCTTTTCGAATGCGCTTTTTGTTATTATTATTATTATTTTTGCTCTGCATTGGGTTCCTACTCCGGCCTAGGATCTTGACAATATTATCATAATACCAAGTTGTCAAAGGCATTGTTGATGGTATAATGATTCATTAGGCATTACATTGATTAAGCTTTTTGTTGTTCCTATCAGGATGTCCAGTGGCAAATCCAAACTGATGATTGATGAGGTTGCTGTACCCTGATAGGCTGTGGGGTTAATGAGTTGACAATTTTGCAACACCAAAGCGACTACAATGACAGCCAAATCAACATTCCATACTCAGCAGTATGGCCGATTAGAAAATGTTTATCAAGTGATTCATATTCAACATCATTCATTATTATGCAGGACTGGGTGAGTAAAGTAAGTACATAAACACAGGAACGCATGCAGACTTTTAGGGATTGAGAGATGCTTGTTGACTGTAAATAATGCATGCTGCTTACTTTCAAACATGACAGGTTGTTTTTACCATCTCAGTAATTAAGTGCTTGCTAAATTTAAAAATGCTACTTTAGGGGTGTAACAACACATTATGTAATAACAGTGCAATATATATAGACAGCGGAGAAGATTATCCGCCACCCTCTGCCCTCCCTAGAGGGCATTGCTAGCTCCCACTGCCTCGGCAGCCTCACCCTGGAAGAGGTTTCGGTCACACAAGAGCAGGACAAACAGTTTAAACAGTTTTCACCCATTGGCCATTAGGATATTGAATCTGTCCCAGTAGCTCACACAACATAAAATAAAACTAATATTGTTTTTTTTTCCATATTACCATTTTAGTCATATTTAATTTGACATTTGAAAAAATGCATCTAAAAAAAATAGGTTTGTGTGAAATGTACTTATTGATATATTCATGGACTGCAGATCTTGTTTTAGTTTTTGAGATGCTCTGCAATAACCTTAATAAATGTGGCTTCAAGACAACTTCAATCATGTTGTACTTTATATTTTAGTCAACAAAATGTACTTTAATTTTAGTCCACTAGAATGTTGAGGAGTTTAGTCGACTAAAACAAGACTAAATCAATTTAGATGACTAAAATATGACTCAAACTAAAATACAGTGTCATTAAAAGACTATACCTAAAAGTAAATTAACAACTGCTGTCAAGATTAACACTGTTGAGCTGTATACAATTCAGGGCATTCAAGTTTCTACCGTATCAGTCATATTCAATGTCTTCAACACTGAACTACAGCATTTTGTATCATTTATGTGTGAGTGCAAAATGTAGTCAATACTTTTATCTATAATGCTGGAATTTTGTATCTCGTGTCCACCTGGATTTGCTTGTTATATTGCACAGACCTCCTCAGCAATGGCTTCAATTTGCAGTGCTTTAGGCAAAACGAGTATTTTTGAGCAGGCCTGAAAAACATATAATAATAACGATGATAATAATGATGATAGTGATAATAATAATAATAATTTATATTTATAAAGAAATCTGGAATTAATATTTTCACAATGGCAGGTGTGTTGCTTCAACATAACTTGAATGTACTTTAAATGAAAATTATGTCTGGCAGCTGTCACCATGAGTGTACTTACATGATCTCGAGAAATTAATCCACGCCTTTATCTCGACTCGTTTAGACTACTGCAATGCCCTGTATGTAGGCATTAGCCAGGCCTCCCTCGCCCGCCTGCAGCTCGTGCAGAACTCTGCTGCTCGTCTGCTAACACAGACCCGCAGACGTGAGCACATCACCCCTATATTAGCGTCCCTTCACTGGCTCCCTGTGCGTTACAGAATCAATTTTAAACTCCTTTTATTTGTTTTTAAATGTCTAAACAACCTCGCGCCAACATATCTCTCCGACCTCCTTCAGCCTTTCTGCCCCACCCGATCCCTAAGATCAGCCGATCAGCTGCTACTGACGGTCTCGGACACAAGGCTGAAGCTTAGAGGTGACAGAGCTTTCGCTGCTGCTGCTCCCAAGCTCTGGAACGACCTACCTCTGAGTGTTAGACAAGCCTCCTCTCTTCCTGTTTTTAAATCTCTCTTAAAAACATACTTTTATTCCATGGCTTTTAACACTGAGTGATATCCATCCTGCAATGGCGCCCCATAATACACCTGCTGTGAACCTGTTTTTATGTTTTTATGTTTTTATATTTTATTTATTTATTTTTTATCGTGTTCTGTTTGTGTTGTGTTGTGTTTGCTCGGTTCTCGTATTATCTTTTAACCTGCCCATTGTACAGCACTTTGGCTACCCCTGTGGTAAATTTTAAATGTGCTTTATAAATGAAGTTGATTTGATTTGATTTGATTTGATTTGATTTGATTAAAGAGGATGTTAGACAGTTTCACAGTGACCGGCAAAAACTAAGGGATACAATAACCTGCAGTCACTTGATCAGAGGTGAGTATATTGACTATACTATAATGACTATACTATAATGACTATACTATAATGACTATAAACAGATGAAAGTTCACAGTTTGAGGGAAATTTAAAGTGGACTTATGATGTTTTTATTCTACATTTACAACACTTTCTTGTGGTCTAAATAATATGTATTGGTATAAATTTTGCTCCGCAATCACTTTTATAAACTGTTGTTTGAGTCTGTCTGCATCATGTTCGATTCTGGAGGTGTTCCCAGATTGCAAATGAAACCAAGCCCTACCCTAAACTTTGTAGCTTACCGAAGTCGTAATGAAACATTTTGACAGATTTTTGAGCGCAGCGTGTAATGTTCCATATTTTCAATGAAACATCAAAGTTCTGAGCTTCCTTCCTTCGTCATCTTGCAGTCCACACATATCTCTAATGTGTGACTGCCATCTAGTGATCACACTTATCATTACACTATGTACCACATAAAATGTCTTTCGAGAATGAAGATCAGAAACAATCAGAATGACGCCGTACATTCAACTCACTGAGTTATAAGGTGCACTGTTGATTTTTGAGAAATTTAAAGGATTTTAAGTCTGAAAAATAAATACAGTAAATGTCACTGCATGTCGGTATAATTATGTAAGTGCCAAGAATATACGAAAAATTTCAGTGTTCGGCAGTAGCTCGATACATGTAGCAAAGCTACGTTGCTTAACTACATTTCCCAGTAGCTTGGCAGTAGCTTGGCCACTTTTTGAACGAGTCGCGATATCTGTAGCTTGGCTATTTTTAGACCCATGTAGAGAGTAGCTTAGCTACAAAGCTACTAACAACAAAAGAAGAGAGAGGGACAATAGAAACAGGAAATAAAGCGAAATGGACTGGTGCAACTCCTTGGGCAGGGGACAAAAAAAACACAGAAATAATCTACGATGAATGGTTGGTTTACATTTGAGAAAATCAATGATGTGATCCGCTGTCCGAATCATGTTCTGTTTGGCTTTTTCGAGTCACTTGGGTTCTTCTGTTAGCTTTGGACTCCTTGAGTTCCTGTTTGTGCACCTCTGAGTTGGTTTCATAGCTACTTCTTATTTTCACCTGCCGCTTGTGTTCCGGACGCGCACCTGTTTGCAATCACTGACATTATTTAAGCCTGCCTTTTCCAGTCAGTTGGTCTGGCTCCTTTATGTGTGTCATGCGACTGTTACGTGAGTTTTTGCTTGTCTCCTAGCCCCTGCTAGTGATCTTAGTCTGTGCTAAGTTGTAGCCTTAGCTTCCGGTGCGCTCGACACCTTATCCAGTCGGTTTGTTTTCTGTTTTGTACCTGTTTTGTGTTGTTTTACTATTAAAGCAAGTCCTTACCTGCAAGTCCTGTCCGGATTCGTCCTTTGCATCCTGGGAGAACATACCCCGCATCATCATGCGACCCGATCGTAACAGATTGGTTAGTTTACCATGATGAGTTAATTGGTTAAGAATAAGGCAAAACATTACGGACAGGCCAATCAGAGGCAAGATAGGGTGGGTCATCGAACTAGGAAGGGAATTTACAACAGACACGCACATCCCACATCGGAGAAAAGAAGAGGGAATATTCAAGCGGGCGATAATTTAAAAAAAAAAACCTAGTAGAAGATGGTAGAGGGATTCTCTCCCTCAGATTTTTACAAATGTATGCGTTTGGATAAAACAATGCACTGTCCCCAAACAACACACAAGTCATTGTTTTTATGTCAAGATCTACCATACTTGCCAACCCTCCCGTTTTTAGCGGGAGAATCCCGATATTCAGCGCCTCTCCCGATAATCTCCCGACAAACTCCCGGTATTCAGCCGGAGCTTGAGGCCACGCCCCCTCCAGCTCAATGCGGACCTGAGACTGAGTGGGGACAGCCTGTTCTCACGTCCGCTTTCCCACAAAATAAACAGCTTGCCTGCCCAAAGACGTCATAACATCTAGGGCTTTTATAGCCCAATACCTATAATATGGGCTTTTTAAACATAAGATCATTGTCTCCCAAGGCGTTATTGGTTAATGAGGTCATAAGAGACAACAATCTTAACGTCATTGGTCTTAGCGAAACCTGACTCAAACCAGACAAATTTTTTGCGCTCAATAAGGCATCTCCTCCTAACTATACGAATGCGCATGTTGCCCGTCCTCTTAAAAGGGGAGGGGTTGTCGCACTAATATACAATGAAAATTTCAACCTTACCCCTAACCTAAATAATAAATATAAATCGTTTGAGGTGCTTACTATGAGGTCGGTCACACCGCTACCTCTCGACCTGGCTGTTATCTACCGCCCCCCTGGGCCCTATTCGGACTTTATCAGTGAATTCTCAGAGTTCGTTGCTGATCTAGTGACGCACGCCGACAATATAATCATAATGAGGGACTTTAATATCCATATGAATACCCCATCGGACCCTCAGTGCGTGGCGCTCCAAACCATAATTGATAGCTGTGGTCTTACACAAATAATACATGAACCCACGCATCGCAACGATAATACAATAGATCTAGTGCTTGTCAGGGGTGTCACCACCTCCAAAGTTATGATACTTCCATATACTAAAGTAATGTCCGATCATTACCTTATAAAATTTGAAGTTTTGACTCATTGTCAACAAGCTAATAATAATAATAACTGCTATAGCGGCCGCAACATTAATGCTGCCACAACGATGACTCTTGCTGACCTACTGCCTTCGGTAATGGCACCATTCCCAAATTATTTCGGCTCTATTGATAACCTCACTAACAACTTTGACGATGCCTTGCGCGAAATTATTGATAGTATAGCACCGCTAAAGCAAAAAAGGGCCCCTAAAAGGCGTACCCCATGGTTTACAGAATAAATTAGAGCTGATAAATTATCATGTAGAAAACTGGAACGCAAATGGCGCGCGACTAAACTTGAGGTTTTCCATCAAGCATGGAGTGATAGTTTAATAACTTATAAACGCATGCTTACCTTAGCTAAAGCTAAATACTACTCAAATCTCATCCGCCTCAACAAAACGATCCTAAATTTCTGTTTAGTACAGTAGCATCGCTGACCCAACAAGGGACTCCTCCCAGTAGCTCCACCCACTCGGCAGATGATTTTATGAATTTCTTTAATAAGAAAATTGAACTCATTAGAAAGGAGATTAAAGACAACGCATCCCAGCTACAACTGGGTTCTATTAACACATATACGACTGTATATACGACGGACACTGCCCTCCAAAATAGTCTCTCAATTTTTGATGAAATAACATTAGAGGAATTATTACAGCGTGTAAGTGGGATAAAACAAACAACATGTTTACTTGACCCACTTCCTGGGAAACTTATCAAGGAACTGTTTGTATTATTAGGTCCATCAGTGTTAAATATTATAAACTTATCACTTTCCTCCGGCACTGTTCCCCTAGCATTCAAAAAAGCGGTTATTCATCCTCTGCTCAAAAGACCTAACCTCGATCCTGACCTCATGATAAACTACCGACCGGTCTCCCACCTTCCGTTTATTTCCAAAATTCTCGAAAAAATTGTTGCACAGCAGCTAAATGAACACTTAGTGACTAACAATCTCTGTGAACCTTTTCAATCCGGTTTCAGGGCAAATCACTCTACGGAGACAGCCCTCGCAAAAATGACTAATGATCTATTGCTAACGATGGATTCTGATGCGTCATCTATGTTGCTGCTTCTTGATCTTAGCGCCGCTTTCGATACCGTCGATCATAATATTTTATTAGAGCGTATCAAAACACGTATTGGTATGTCAGACTTAGCCTTGTCTTGGTTTAACTCTTATCTTACTGACAGGATGCAGTGCGTCTCCCATAACAATGTGACCTCAGACTATGTCAAGGTAACGTGCGGAGTTCCCCAGGGTTCGGTTCTTGGCCCTGCACTCTTTAGTATTTACATGCTGCCGCTGGGTGACATCATACGCAAGTACGGTGTTAGCTTTCACTGTTATGCTGATGACACTCAACTCTACATGCCCCTAAAGCTGACCAACACGCCGGACTGTAGTCAGCTGGAGGCGTGTCTTAATGAAATCAAACAATGGATGTCCGCTAACTTTTTGCAACTCAACGCTAAGAAAACGGAAATGCTGATTATCGGTCCTGCTAGACACCAACATCTATTTAATAATACCACCTTAACATTCGACAACCAAACAATTAAACAAGGCGACTCGGTAAAGAATCTGGGTATTATCTTCGACCCAACTCTCTCGTTTGAGTCACACATTAAGAGTGTTACTAAAACGGCCTTCTTTCATCTCCGTAATATCGCTAAAATTCGTTCCATCTTGTCCACTAGCGACGCTGAGATCATTATTCATGCGTTCGTTACGTCTCGTCTCGATTACTGTAACGTATTATTTTCGGGTCTCCCTATGTCTAGCATTAAAAGATTACAGTTGGTACAAAATGCGGCTGCAAGGCTTTTGACAAAAACAAGAAAGTTTGATCATATTACGCCTATACTGACTCACTTGCACTGGCTTCCTGTGCACTTAAGATGCGACTTTAAGGTTTTACTACTTACGTATAAAATACTACACGGTTTAGCTCCAGCCTATCTCGCCGATTGTATTGTACCATATGTCCCGACAAGAAATATGCGTTCAAAGAACTCCGGCTTATTAGTGATTCCCAGAGCCAAAAAAAAGTCTGCGGGCTATAGAGCGTTTTCTATTCGGGCTCCAGTACTCTGGAATGCCCTCCCGGTAACAGTTAGAGATGCTACCTCAGTAGAAGCATTTAAGTCCCATCTTAAAACTCATTTGTATAATCTAGCCTTTAAATAGACCCCCCTTTTTTAGACCAGTTGATCTGCCGTTTCTTTTCTTCTCTCCTCTTCTCCCCTGTCCCTTGCGAGGGGGAGTTGCATAGGTCCGGTGGCCATGGATGAAGTGCTGGCTGTCCAGAGTCGGGACCCCGGGTGGACCACTAGCCTGTGCATCGGTTGGGGACATCTCTGCGCTGCTGACCCGTCTCCACTCGGGATGGTTTCCTGTTGGCCCCGCTGTGGACTGGACTCCCGCTGATGTGTTGGATCCACTGTGGACTGGACTTTCACAATGTTATGTCAGACCCACTCGACATCCATTGCTTTCGGTCTCCCCTAGAGGGGGGGGGGGGGGCGGGGGGTTACCCACATATGCGGTCCTCTCCAAGGTTTCTCATAGTCATTCACCGACGTCCCACTGGGGTGAGTTTTTCCTTGCCCGTATGTGGGCTCTGTACCGAGGATGTCGTTGTGGCTTGTACAGCCCTTTGAGACACTTGTGATTTAGGGCTATATAAATAAACATTGATTGATTGATTGATAGAGTGCACAACTGCGCACACAACAAGGAGACGAAGCAGAAGAACGAGGAAATTACAGACATGGCGGCCAAAATGATATACTCATCATGAACGGAGAAGTTAAACAGGATAATACTGCCATCTAATGGATAGCCACTGGAACACTGAAATTCAAGTGTTTTTTTTTTTTTCTATGTAAATAAAATTTAAAAAAAAAATATATATATATATATAGCTAGAATTCACTGAAAGTCAAGTATTTCATACATATATATATATATATATATATATATATATATATATATATATATATATATATATATATATATATATATATATATATATATATATATATATGAAATATATATGAAATACTCGAGTTGGTGAATTCTAGCTGTAAATAACCACGCCCCCAACCACGACTTTTGGACATGTCATTCAACACGCACGTACAACAAACCTCTGGTAACATTCCCATTGTTTAATTCCTCACATAGTCCTGCTTCACACACATCCAGTAGCATACACAATCCACCTCTTCAAATCAAGCTCAAATAAACCTGTTGAGCTTCATCCCTGTCGTTGTGTTGTATCCTTACCCCGTCGAACATAACAATTTGGTTCCATATGTACACTCTCGGTTACATTAACATTATTATTTATATAAGAACTTAAAATGTAGGAGTTGGGGAGGAATTTCATTTTTTTTTACTCTGTTCCACAGTCAGGAAAATATGTTGTTTTGCTTTAAATATTTTCACATTTATTGATTTCCGTTCATGTAAAGATGGAGTTTGTTATTGTCTCCTTTGTGAGACAAATAGTTTGTACATTTACTTTGGCCAGGTTATTTTCATTTTGCCATTGTGGTTTCTGTTAAAACAGTATTTTTTCCTGTGCTGAAAAGTCTCCATTAGAGTATATATTATAGTGTTTATTTATCATTTTATTGTTTTCATCCTACCTTACTTATGTTTTCGCATAATCTGATTCAGAGGGTTCTTGACTTAATGTCCAAATAAGAACAGCCATCTCGCATGACGTGACAACACTGCAAAAAAACCGGAGGCATCCAAAATAGCTTGCAAGCTCACGCCAAAACACAATAACCTTATGATTTGACGCTTTGACATTGTTTACCACGAGTATCCAACATTGTAACAACATCTATTAGTCAGAAAAGACTAAATTCATCATAGGTTCCCTTTAAGCAGACTATTCAATGTGGCACTGACAAATAGCGAATTAAGTTAAAAGGAAAATCAGAATACTACTTTGAAGGATGTAAAAGTTAAAACGTCGACAATCAAAGGCGTATGACAACTAACTGCTAACAGCATTTAAATGTCAGTGGATGTTGAGATTGGAACATCAAAAGCTTCTTTGGCAGCTTCTATCGAGAGCTTTACATGTTCAGCAAAATATATTTTTTTTAGAAATAGATGAAGTCATGTGACTGAGTTAAATTATCAACTATACTATAGGTGGATATTAGTGCATTAGATTATAGTGCAATGCTAAATACGTTAACTTCTCCATATTATTCAAATTCATTGGGATGCACCTTTTTTATTATCATGTATTCTTATTAAATCAGTTCTATAGCCACATTTTGAGGCATGTGGGCCCCTTTAGTTCACTAGATTGAGTTACGTGTCTATGGATGTTCTCATTCATCCAGGTCATTGTATTCTCAAGGTATCCAATCGATTTCAACTGGACTGTTGAGTCTCACAAAACATTTTGCCTCTCATCCAAGTAGGTTTCATCATTAGACATATACCTGTAGATGATAGGCGAAACGTTTTCTAAGACGAACTGAACTGTCGAGTTGTGATCAATTGGATGCCCTGAAAATAGCTTGAGTAACCAATCTCCTAGTCCCATAATAAAGAGATAAACCGCGACCCCGAAAGGGACAAGCGGTAGAAAATGGATGAATGGAACTCTCAAACCAAAATTTGAATTCAAATACATACCATATGCCAAACGTATCCAGCGTTTAGCTTGCATTCTCAGTCAGTGCTATGTTTAGGTGCACACATTAATCAGATTAATGCCATAGTTTTTTCACTCTGTGTTCTCACATTTCTATGTGAACCATCAATTCATACCATTGAACAAAAATATAAACGCAACACTTGTTTTTGCTCCCATTTTTCATGAGTTGAAACTTTTACTATATACACAAAAGACCTATTCCTCTCAAATATTCTTCACAAATCTGTCTAAATCTATGTTCGTGAGCATTTCTTGTTTATTTACCATCATGTTTTTTTGTTTAACAGCTCAACACAAAATGGACACAAACACATGCCCATTGGCGCAAGACATATTCTACCTGAGGTCTAATCCACTCCTTTAGTGCTCTGTCTGTCTCTCATTATGAACTATATTATTTTAAATTAGATTTGTTATTGAGTTTTCTCCGCTAATTATTCCACTGTCATTCTGGCCTGTGGCGTAGTTGCACATGCGTCATTTGCATGTGTGTTTGGGGGCGTGCCAAGTCGACCTGGGGGCACGATAACCATGAAACATTGTGTAAACAACACAGTTGTGTTTTTGCTTCATTTTTAGGACAGAAAATCAAGCCCAAATAAGAAATCATAAATTCAAAAACAAACCCAAAAACCCTCAAACCCCGACTCACAAACTTTGCAAGCGTCTTTAAAATGTTGTGGAAAGAGCAACCTGCCAGAGCTGTTTGTTCCTGTGACTCAACATCCGCTTTTGGCGGTATAGCTCGGTTGGTAGAGTGGCCGTGCCAGCAACTTGAGGGTTCCAGGTTCAATCCCAGCTTCTGCCATCCTAGTCACTGCCGTTGTGTCCTTGGGCAAGACACTTTACACACCTGCTCCCAGTGCCACCCACATTGGTTTAAATGTAACTTAGATATTGGGTTTCACTATGTAAAGCGCTTTGAGTCACTAGAGAAAAGCGCTATATAAATATAATTCACTTCACTTGTTTTCCACCTTTATGGTATGGACTATGGGTCTCACAGGTCGCATGTTTTGGCACGCTAAAAAAACATTTTGCCGGTAATGGACACTTTTATTAACTCGTTATTATCGCGCTAACTTTGACAGCCTTACTTTTAATGCATTAATAGATTACATGTCAATGATATCCTCTACATTGTTGTGTATATGACAACTCCACTTTAAATCGACCGACTTTTGTACTTTTGTAGGGGTTGAAATATACTGAAATATATTATATATATATATTGAATATTTTTAGAAACTTTATCCAGGGTAACGAGAAGCAGCGAATACTTTTTAAACGTTTTCTATTGCTGTCGCTGTTTTTCTTATAGTATTACTGTAACACATTTTCAGTCGATTTGAATTCATGTTTCTAATTCAAGATTTATTATTCATTGAGTGCTGCCTCTGTACAGTCTGCCTAGTTTTTTTGCTCAAACTCTGTCTTTTCTCTGTGTCACTTCAAATTGATTGAAAAATATAATAACTAATCATCATTAGGTTTCACCAGTTAAAAAAAATCTAATGATACTGTAATAAAATAGCATGGCCAATGTTATAAAAATGCTTGAGCACAAAGGCATGAGTACAAACTGCTTGCTAAGGCACTGCTGTGAAAAATTACAATCAATACTGAAGTTTACATTGTCAGGATGATATATGAGTCTGTGAAGCATGTCCTCTACTGTGTGAATGTGACAATGTTGAAAAAAAGCTTTAAGAATAAAGTCATATGAATGTAGCCCATTTTACAGTGTGCCCTCTGTGTGGCAAACTAATACATCTGCCTGTCATCACTGGCGATCACTCGAAGCGAGTATGCTTGTACTCCTCTCGGCGGATATGGTCATCTGTGAGTCTTTAGGTGGCTTTAAAGGCCAATCCTTGATCCTCAGTCTTTATTGCATTGGGTGTGTTTGTGAATAGTTGACTGGGTAGTGGTGGTAGCGTGAAGACCTGTTTTGGGGGCAGAGTTCTCCTTCCTTTTTTGTAGTGTTGTTAACAATAAACGAATGCAACTGGATATCCGGTTGGGCTATGCAGGATATAGCCCGCTCAATCGATAAGGTTCAGTTGTGAATCGCACCAAACTAGAAATCAGTTGACAGTTTTTGTCTTTAAAACGACACAAGAGCCAGAGTTGTCCATGAAAATAGTCACTTGTTACGTTACATACGTAACTGGAGATGAGAATAGACGTGGATACATGGGTCGAGTGTCGAGCAAGACTAGCAATCCATAGACAGTTTATTTTCAGAACAACGGCAGATTCCCGGCTGCCCGCAAAATAATTAACCACAAAATTCGTAATGTCAACACCATGGACCACATACGTGCTGTGCCACCTGTCAATATTGTAACATTCCAAGGAATGGCGGCTCAGACAGATTCCCAGTTTGTCTTTCTTTATTTCACAAAATGCAGGGCTCAATCTCCATGTCTTGCTCTCTTTTGAGGCAACTTTAATTTCACCTTCTAACTCCACAACGCACGTCACTTCCCATCCTTGTCCCGGAAGTCCTGCCTCCCAGTCAAGCCATCGGGTAGAACCCATAGGCTTCTGTGATGACACTGACTTGACACGATGAAAATAAATATATTTCACATGTGTTGGCCTTTCTACTTTATTTAACATCTTTAGTGATATATGTTGTGTTTTAAAAATTTAAAATGACTGTTAGCATGGTACTTTTATTGACTGTCTCTTTTTATATTTGAAGATGAATGTGCCCCTAGGTGTTATTTATTTACAAACCCCGTTTCCATATGAGTTGGGAAATTGTGTTAGATGTAAATATAAACGGAATACAATGATTTGCAAATCATTTTCAACCCATATTCAGTTGAATATGCTACAAAGACAACATATTTGATGTTCAAACTGATAAACTTTTTTTTTTTGCAAATAATCATTAACTTTAGAATTTGATGCCAGCAACGCGTGACAAAGAAGTTGGGAAAGGTGGCAATAAATACTGATAAATTTGAGGAATGCTCATCAAACACTTATTTGGAACATCCCACAGGTGAACAGGCAAATTGGGAACAGGTGGGTGCCATGATTGGGTATAAAAGTAGATTCCATGAAATGCTCAGTCATTCACAAACAAGGATGGGGCGAGGGTCACCACTTTGTCAACAAATGCATGAGCAAATTGTTGAACAGTTTGAGAAAAACCTTTCTCAACCAGCTATTGCAAGGAATTTAGGGATTTCACCATCTACGGTCCGTAATATCATCAAAGGGTTCAGAGAATCTGGAGAAATCACTGCACGTAAGCAGCTAAGCCTGTGACCTTCGATCCCTCAGGCTGTACTGCATCAACAAGCGACATCAGTGTGTAAAGGATATCACCACATGGGCTCAAGAACACTTCAGAAACCCACTGTCAGTAACTACAGTTGGTCGCTACATCTGTAAGTGCAAGTTAAAACTCTCCTATGCAAGGCGAAAACCATTTATCAACGACACCCAGAAACGCTGTCGCTTCGCTGGGCCTGAGCTCATCTAAGATGGACTGATACAAAGTGGAAAAGTGTTGTGTGGTCTGACGAGTCCACATTTCAAATTGTTTTTTGAAACTGTGGATGTCGTGTCCTCCGGACCAAAGAGGAAAATAACCATCCGGATTGTTATAGGCGCAAAGTTGAAAAGCCAGCATCTGTGATGGTATGGGGGTGTATTTGTGCCCAAGACATGGGTAACTTACACATCTGTCAAGGCGCCATTAATGCTGAAAGGTACATACAGGTTTTGGAGCAACATATGTTGCCATCCAAGCAACGTTACCATGGACACCCCTGCTTATTTCAGCAAGACAATGCCAAGCCACGTGTTACATCAACGGGGCTTCATAGTAAAAGAGTGCGGGTACTAGACTGGCCTGCCTGTAGTCCAGACCTGTCCCCCATTGAAATTGTGTGGCGCATTATGAAGCCTAAAATACCACAACGGAGACCCCCGGACTGTTGAACAACTTAAGCTGTACATCAAGCAAGAATGGGAAAGAATTCCACCTAAGAAGCTTATAAAATGTGTCTCCTCAGTTCCCAAACGTTTACTGAGTGTTGTTAAAAGGAAAGGCCATGTAACACAGTGGTGAACATGCCCTTTCCCAACTACTTTGGCACGTGTTGCAGCCATGAAATTCTAAGTTAATTATTATTTGCAAAAAAAAATAAAGTTTATGAGTTTGAACATTAAATATCTTGTCTTTGTAGTGCATTCAATTGAATATGGGTTGAAAAGGATTTGCAAATCATTGTATTCCGTTTATATTTACATCTAACACAATTTACCAACTCATATGGAAACGGGGTTTGTATCAGGTTATGATTATTCTCATGGCATTCAACTGATCAGTTATCTTAGAAGATGTTTGGCCTCTCATCTGAGTAGTTTTCATCAGTTCATGCTCAGACTTAGCTTGGACAGATCTCATCCGAGCACTTGGTGCCAAGGTCCTAACTATTTCTCCTCTAACATGAGGAGTGTATGCACAGGAAATAATTATTTTGATCTTTTATTGTGTAAAAAATAATGTGTCCATAAACAAATGTGAACCATAGAATCCAATCTTTCATACACCATATCAAATCTTATTAAATCGTTGATACACTAAATAGAATCGAATCAAATCGTTCATACAGTAAATCGAATAGTTCTGTTTTATAAATAAATCGTTTTTGGATAGCATCGTAATCCACGTATTGAGATGCAAATCGTATCGTCCATCACAAAGAGAAGTTGGTGACGATATTTCCATCTTTAGGAAAGTTCTTCTCGGCTGGAATTGCAGGTTTGTCCAGTGGCATGTGGAGGCAAGGCTGAAATTCACTTTCCAATCAGGAAATGAGCCGGTGTCAGAGGCTGAGGCTCTTTAAATTACTTGTAGATTAAGGTCAGCGGTATTGAGTTTAGTGTCGCTTCTTCTTCAGTCAAGAGAGATGTTAACTCTAAATAGCTTAGTGAAGCTTTTCCTATCACCTTTCTCAAACATGTCTTAACTGATCTAACTATCCTCTCCCAAAATTATTCCCGCCAAGTTGCTTGTTTAACAATGTACTTCTATCTGATGCCCCTTTCGGCGAAACACTTAAGCTCAGGTTCCTTAATTTTTTTACAGATTTCTCTGAGGTCATGACCCGCTCGTTTGAAGGTTTTGGCATTATCTGAATAGACAGTTCTACAGAAGTATCTTCTTGAAAAGAACCTCTTCAATATCAGAAGAAAATTCTCTGTCGACTGGTCCAATACTACCTCCAGGTGGACGGTTCGGGTAACAGCACATGTAAACAACGCTATATACGCCTTTTCAACTGAGCTCTTTGTTGTGACATAAAGAGGTCCAGCAAAGTCCACTCCAATGGTTTCAAAAGGAGGGGACTCTGCAATCTGGTCTCTCGGCAGGGGTGCTGTTGTTTGTCGCATTGCCCTTACTGAGATTTATTTTTTTAAATAGGGCAAACTGCTATAACCCTTTTCACCATTTGTCCGGCTTTTGGAATCCAATACTTTTCTCTTAGATGCACCAGAGTGTTGCCCACCCCTGAGTGTATTACATGGACATGACTGCATGTGCTTTATTAGCATTTTTGACAGCTTGTAAATTGGAGACAAGATTTATGGATGCCGCTCACAAAAGCTCATGTTGAAGTCTTAATCCCACACAAATAAATTAATTTTGGTCGAAAAATCTTTGAGTCCTTATGAATGTCCTTTCCTTCTTTTGACTCAAGTTATTTCCTCCTGGTAATATTGACCTTGTGCCTTCAATCCAGTATTTTTTGGCGTCGGCTAGCTCCTCAACTGTCAGTTCTCCTTTGAACCGTTTGATGGAGTGGCACTTTTAGATGATTCTATTAATCCAGGCTGTAGTTCAGACCACAATTTTCAGTTGCTGTAGTTTTCCAGCTTTAGTAGTTCAATCTGTGTTGGCTATTCTGTTATTTGACTGAACTGTGACATGACTTGGTTTGAGCTCAGCGCTTATCTCTTCCAAGAGCTCTTCATACAACTACTCTGGCTGAGTCAATGACCACCAGACCTCTTCTTCTTTTAGTTTTGAGGCTGTCTGACCTCTAGTGGTGAGGTCAGATGGGTTAAGTTTCTTACTAAAGTGCAACCAGATGTATGGGTTTGTCAGTGACTGGATTTACATCATTGTTTGCAACAAACTGTTTTCATTTATGCGCTGAACTCCGGATTCACTGAATCACTATCATGGAGTCCGACCACATTTGGATATGGTTTGGGTGCATGTTCATTGCCCTTAGCAAGTTATCACCCTTTCTTGTTGCAATCCAAGCTCCCATTAGCTTGAGACATAGCAAATTAAGTTTCTTGATGGGGCCAACTCTTGACTTGGACATGACTCGATTGGTCACTGCCGTTATTACAGCTGTCTGCCCTTGGAAGTAGGCTATTGCTCACATGCTTTCTCACTGGGGTGGCATAGCTCGGTTGGTAGAGAGGCCGTGCCAGTAACTTGAGGGTTCCAGGTTTGATTCCCGCTTTCCCCATCCTAGTCACTGCCGTTGTGTCCTTGGGCAAGACACTTTACCCACCTGCTCCCAGTGCCACCCACACTGGTTTAAATGTAACTTAGATATTGGGTTTCACTATGTAAAGCGCTTTGAGTCACTAGAGAAAAGCGCTATGTAAATATTATTCACTTTCACTTTCACTTCCATTGCTGAACACGTGCAAGATTTGTTCTTTTTGCAGCGTCTCAATTCCACGCCACCTGGGAATTACAATGTGATGTATTCAAAGGAGTTCAATGCACCACTGTTACTACCTTCGAGACAGGTAGTCGGGCATCTCCTCATCCCAGATAATGCCTCTTTACCACATATCTTGGAAGAGACATTTCACTTTTAACGTAAATGGGTTCAAGAATCCTGTGCCGTCAAATATCTTGGATGATGCCCACAAAACATTTCCTTTTGAATTGTCCTTGTTTCTGAAAATGTTCATGAGGTGTTTTAGACTGAAGACAAAGTCATCAAACTCCAGCCTCCACACAAGTCCAAGCACATTTAACACAAAGCCATGTGCTTCAGGTTCTACTGTAGAGCCTAAGTCACTATCCTGCAATTTGGCATTCAGTCCCAGGACATTTGTAGTCCATTTACAAAGATTTT
Organism: Entelurus aequoreus; assembly: GCF_033978785.1. Classification (NCBI taxonomy): domain Eukaryota; kingdom Metazoa; phylum Chordata; class Actinopteri; order Syngnathiformes; family Syngnathidae; genus Entelurus; species Entelurus aequoreus. Next base: position 32,308,849 of record NC_084738.1, read on the forward strand.
CAACATCTCTTTAGCTTGCAATGAAATTGTCAACATAAAGGGAGTCTTTAATTGTGTTAGCAACCTGTGGATGACTTGTGTGGTGCTTCTCCAGGTGATTTCTAATTGTGACTGCGAGCAAAAAATGGGTTAGATGACATTCCAAATACTACATGGGTCATTCTCATCATGTACAGTTTTGTCTGCTCCTCGTCAGAGGATCCGGTGAGCCACAAGAACTTCAAAGCCTCTTTGCCTTCTTCTGCAATTGAAATCTGAAGGAAAGCCTTGGTAATGTCTGCCTTGAAGGCGATAGGATGCAGCCTGAACCTGACAAGAATGGCAAAGAGGCCTGGGTTTAGGTTTGGTCCTGTGAGCAGACAATCATTGAGCGACGAGCAGCCATCTTCATGAGCAAAAACATTGAAAACAACTCTCAACTTGCTTGTTACTTTGTCCTCTTGGATCACAGCGTAGTGAGGCAGGTAATACTCTACATCAGTGGTCTCCAACCTTTTTGTAACTGCGGACCGGTCAACGCTTGAAAATGTGTCCCACGGACCGGGGGGAGTGGGGGGTTTAGGGGGGGTTTGGTCATTAAAAAATACAATCATGTATGCTTACGGACTGTATCCCTGCTGACTGTATTGATCTATATTGATATATAATGTAGGAACCAGAAATATTAATAACAGAAAGAAACAACCCTTTTGTGCGAATGAGTGTGAATGAGTGTAAATGGGCTAGAACCACAGTAGGACGACTTCTCATTCCCTGTGGTGCGAATATTCACCGTACGTGTTCCCGTTGTATCCACAGTGCGGTTCACATGAATATCAAAAGTCAGTGGAACCTTGTACGCGTGTCTCTTAGTAGGAGACATTTTGTGGTCTTTACAGAAACACACAAATGAAATGAAACGTATTATCCGCGCGCTTCTTCTTCTACGGGGGCGGGTGCTCACCTTGGCGGTTGCTCACAGTAGAAGAAGAAGCGCTTCCTCTTCTATGGGGGCGGTTGCTTACCGTAGAAGAAGAAGCGCTTCCTCTTCTACGGGGAAAAAAGATGGCGGCTGTTTACCGTAGTTGCGAGACCTAAACTTTATGAAAATAAATATTAATATTAATCCATATATAAGGCGCACCGGGTTATTAGCCGCACTGTCAGCTTTTGAGAAAAATTGTGGTTTTTAGGTGCGGCTTATGGTGCGGAAAATACGGTATATATTATTATTTATTTATTTATTTTTAAATTTCTTGTGCGGCCCGGTACCAATCGATCCACGGACCGGTACCGGGCCGCGGCCCGGTGGTTGGGGATCACTGCTCTACATTGTTTTTCTCAGCATCTTCCATGTATTTGGTCAACGGGACACTTTCACATATTCCTTGTTAAATGTAGTTGTCTATTAGATCCGTGTATCCTTTGAACAGCATCACATCAGTTTTCATCTTTTTCGGGCAACTCTCTGGTTGTCTGGAAGTCCTGTTGAGTCATGTGTCCATGGCAACTTCACTTCATATTGCCCCTTTTCGTAACTGACTGATCTGTTGAAGCGTTGTTGAGCCTCAATATCATTTGCTCGTTCCTTGCCTTTGTTGGAGATGCCTAGCAATTCTATTTTCCAGAATGCACCCAGCGATTCTGAAACTTGTTTAGCCTAATCAATGCAGATTTTTATGCATGAAGCTTCGTTAATGCTTGCCATGGACATTGGCCCATGTACTGTCCAGCCAAATAAGTTTTCTAATTTACAGTTGTGTAGATGTCATAATAACTTACCTGCGGATGGCATCATATAGCGTCAAAAATAAAATAAAATGTGTCCTTTTCACTTTCTCACTGGACACACATGTTACAATGTGGAACACATTAAATCCACACATTTTTGTTTTGGCGCCACTGGTGAGAAATTCAAATTTCTCATCTGACAAGGAAAAGCATCTGTTCGGCTCTATTTCGTAGCTAACCCCCATCCACTCTTCTATGTACACTATTGATGAACTGTTATTGGAAATATACTGAACTTGTCCCACCCATCTACAAGATGAAATTAAATATAATTAGCTTTCATTTCTGACAACATTTTTGTCTCGTTTTCATTTGTCGATTCTGGCGGACGACTTGGCGTGGCAGACGACCAGGTAGTGGCCACATTTGTGGCCGACGAGGAGGCAGGTGCGTCGTCATCGTGGCAGGCGTGGAAGCTGTGCGCGTCGTCGTGGCAGGCGTGGAAGCAGCAGATGAAGCAGGCGCGGGTGCAGCAGATGAAGCAGGCAGCGAAGCTCGGCGTGGTGCGTCAGGCGGCGGGTCTTGGCGTGGCGGGTCTTGGCTTGGGTCTTGGTCTTGGCATGGCGGGTCTTGGTCTTGGTCTTGGTTTGGGGGGTCTTGGTCTTGGCTTGGGGGGTCTTGGTCTTGGTCTTGGCTTGGGGGGTCTTGGCGTCATGGAGCTGTGACTGGCGGCACTTGGCTTCGTGGAGCTGCGACTGGCGGCGCTTGGCGTCGTGGAGCTGCGACTGGCGGCGCTTGGCGTCGTGGAGCTGCGACTGGCTGCGACTGGCGGCGCTTGGCGTCGTGGAGCTGCGACTGGCGGCGCTTGGCGTCGTGGAGCTGCGACTGGCGGCGCTTGGTGTTGTGGAGCTGCGACTGGCGGCACTTGGCGTGGAGCTGCGACTTGTGGCACTTGGCGTGGTGGAGCTTGGCGTGGTGGAGCTTGGCGTGGAGCTGCTAGGCATGTTGATAGCCTTGGAGCAGGGCGTGGAGCAGGTGGAGGTGGCCTAGCTGGGGGTTGCAGCTTGGCAGGCCGAAAGACTGGTGATGGTGGCCGTGCTGGAGGCTGTGGCTTGGCGTGACGCTGAGCGACCCCACCTGAACAGTTCCCAGCCATAGCCCCCCCCCCCCCCCCCCCCCTCAAGGAGCGGATACCAGACGCGCTCCCCGCTGTCTGGAACCATTTTTGGGGTGGGTGGGGGGAGGCCAGGAGGGGGGGAAAATCCTCCCCTCTAAATTGTCCAAAAAGTCTTTCTTTCCCCCCCACCTGGGCTTTTGTGGGTGAAAAAAAAAAAGTGTGACTTGGGCGTGGCTTGAGTCCTGGGGGGCGGGGCATGGAATTTGAGTAGCTTGGATTGACAAGCTCCAATTTCTAAAAACATGTCCTGATAATGCTTGATCCTTGACATGGAGTCTTTTGTTGGGGGCGGCTGACAGAAAAGAGAGTTGAGAGAAAAAAATCCTGCTCTGTAAGGTCATCCACTGACGGTGGCTTGACGTTGTCCTGGGGCAGCCGGGCAGGCAGCAGCAGATTCCCGCCCGGAGGGGGAGGAGCTTGCGGGAGCGACGTGTGCTGTCCGCTCGCGGAAGCCTTCCCTGACGTCCTTCGTCTTGGGCAGCGCTTCCGGGACTGGGGCAACGTGCCAACGTCCCCGGGACACACGAAGGAGAACAGCACCAGTTCGCCATCAGGCCCCCATATCATCTTCCTGCGCTCCATGGGGGAATAGCGCAGCGTTTCCGCTTCCATGGCGCGCAGGACCTCCCACGTTCCTTCGTCCAATCTTGCGGGAAAACTTTTTAGCTGGTGACATCTGTCAGGGCGAGGACTGTGGTGTGGTTTGTTTTCCCATGGTGCAAAAGATTTGGAGCGGACACGACGTGAAGGCAATGACATGATTTAATTTACTCAAAAAAGTACAAACAAAAGGCGCTCACAGCGGCGGTAGAAAACTTGGCTATGAAAAACAAAACTACCACTTTGGCGTAAACTATGGACAGAAAACAAAACTTGCTAATTATGGCCATAATAAACAATAACTTACTTGCGGACGAAAGGAGCAGCATGAACGATGGACATGAAACAGAGTGTCAGGAGTGTGGTGTCGCCAGGCTGACTGTCTGGCAACTGCAGGGTTAAATAGTGAAGACATGATTCAAGACAGGTGCGTGAGTCGTGAGGACAGGTGAAAACTAATGGGTTGCTATGGTGACAAACAAGAGTGCACAATGAGTCCAAACGTGGAACAGGTGAAACTAATGGGTAACCATGGAAACAAGACAAGGGAGTGAAAAGCAGGAACTAAAAAGAGTCCAAAACCAAGCAGAACATATCTTAAACAAAACATGATCACACAGACATGACATCTACTTGTTTATTTACTGTTAATATCTGCTTACTTTCTCTTTTATCATGTTCTATCTACACTTCTGTTATAATGTAATAATCTCCTATTCTTCTGTTGTTTAATACTTTACAATAGTTTTGGATGATACCACAAATTTGGGTATCAATCCGATACAAAGTCGTTACGGGATGATACATTGGTCATATTCAATGTCCTCATGTGACCACAGACATATTTCCTGAGTTTATAAACATAATATACATTTTTTTAAAAACGAAAGAAGATGTTGTGATGCCAAAAAATATCGACGTAATCATAGTAGTATCGACTGGATACGCTCCTGTACTTGATATCATTACAGTGGATGTTAGGTGTAGACCCACCAATGGCATTTGTTTACATTGTGACGCCGGTGAGCTAAGGTGTGTAGTGAAACATGTTTAGCTATTCCTCGTCCTGCAGGGATGACACTTGTAAGAAATGTACTTCATTTGTTGCCATGGAGGCGAGGATTAGTGATTTAGAAGTAGCTAAAACTGTCACGGCACGGGCGTGCGCTGCGCTGAGTGCTTGTGCGCGCCAGTTCGGCTGCAGCAAGCAGGTGCAATCAATCACCTGAGGCTGATGATGAGACCTGCCTTCATAAACCAGCACAACCTGCTATCCCGCGCCAGAACGTAGTCATCTTTTCCTGTACAGTAAGCAATTATCTAGCTCTATGCACTCTTGCTCTCTCTGCGTGTCCTCCTTGTCGTCCTCCCTTCAGCCTGCCTTCGTTCCCACATTACGAGATGTGTGTCTCGTCTTCCCGCGTTCCCTTTGCTTCCCTGGCTGCCTCTTGGATCTCAACCTCCCGCCTGGACACGGACCTTTGACCATCTCCCCTGCACCCGACCCAGACATGGAACTCCCCAGTATCCGATCCCTGCGACACAGATTCCACTACACGCCTGAAGAGCTGGAAGAGATGATGTGGGACCCAGAGTGTTCGCTGGTCCCTATCAACTCTGTCTGGCCCTAGAAGACCGCCGCACCACCGTGCGAGGACGAAGACCTCCCCAAAGGGCTTCGACTCGCTGTCGACAAACTCCGCTCCCAGTGATTCTAGCCTCGCTCCCAGTGACCTTGGAAATTTTTTCGGGCCTTCATTAATATCATGGACTGTTTAGCATAAAATCTACCCGCCTCCTGGCCTCCCGCTTCTCACCCTTTGTGACTGCTCTACAGTTGGCAGGAAGCGTCTGGCATCCCCTGTCAGAGGGGGGGATGGTACTGGTGGATGTGCTGTTGTGGTAGCACAGTTGCGGCCTGCAAGACGGCTACCCCCTGCTCGACTACCACCACCTGTTCTTCGACAGACCAAGCCGCAACCACCAGCCAAACCATCACCACCTGTCCTTCGGCTTACCAAGCCCCAACCACCAGCCAGACCACCACCACCTGGCGGACGGGTACCGAATATGATTCATTAGTATCGTGGTACTATACTATTACCGGTATACCGTACAACCCTACTGTCTAGTATTTTCAAGCCTGCTATTGCTCTTGCGGCTGGACCCACCAATAATGACTTGCGATATGTGAGTTTTTTCTGTTTTGCTCGGCTCATCATTTTCATTTATGGCAGTTTCAAACTAATCCCAAAATTCATGCCACAAGAATATTTCACCGGCATATTTGTTGATGTACAGTTTGGATAACTTCACCGATGGCTTGGTTGTCGATCGGTTTGAATGGGATCTCACGTCATTCGTCCCCATTGAGCTCCGCCCTCTCGCAGCAGCTCCCTCTCTATTCATTACTTTTCGTGCTCGCGCCTTCTAGAGATTAATGTTATCTTTATAATCCACAGTATTTATTATGTCCGCTACAGCTCGTCAATTGATGTCTCCTCTTCAATTACCCTTTATAGTTCTGCAAGGTTTGTTTCCTTTTCCGACAGCATAGAAAGAAGCTCTCCCAGATGTTCACAACGGACATCACCCTTGCTTGTTCCCTCTTCGAGAGCCCACAGTAACTTTGTTGCGGAGGCTTGTGAAAGTCTGTGTTTCTGTTTCAACCTGTGCAACTGCTCCGCCATTGTTAAGCTCCTTTCGTTTTTGGTTAGATAGTTACGGCTATCGGCGAGTCCACTTTCGTTCATCTTTGGAGATATTATTTTCCTCCCCTCCCGGGTTTCAGCACCAAAAAATGTTGGAAATTACCCGTAACTGTTCAATGATAAGTTGTGTTCTTTTTCTGCTAATAGTTAGCATGATTCAAGTACCGAAATATATGACCGAAAAAAGTTGCAGAATTGACAAAATTAGCATGCTAACTAACTAGGGATATGTATTGTTAGGATTTTATCAATACCCATACCAATATCAATATTCCTTATCGATACTGGTATTAATCGCTACTCTTAAAGGTACTCTATGTACTTTGTTTAAGTAACAATGTGAAATAATGCATTTTTTACTAGCATTTTTATTAGCACAAGAGGTTGTGCACCGGCAACATCATGATATAACATCTAACATCAAGGAAGTAATTTATCAACACTTGCTTTTTAGATCTTAAACAAGTCAACTATGTGTGCATGTGCAAGGTGCAATGCAGTTGTTATGTCATCATCTTGTAAAGACCACGCAGATCCATCACTGTGTTTCTATTTATTACAATTACACTAAGGATATCCATCCATCCATTTTCTATCGCTTGTCCCTATGATAACATTTAAAAATATTCGTAATAAAATAATACATAATAAAGTAAAACAATATCAATGTATAGTATTCATGTTTATTCAAAGACTTTAATATGATATCATATCAAATACATAATATAAGTCGATACAATCAATTAGCATGTTAGGTGGGTGTGCATTTTGTAACCATAGCAATTGTTTTTTGTGTTTAGGTTGCACACAGACCTATTTGAGTAACAGACTGATGTGTAGGATGTATATTCAATAATTGAAAAATAAACAGTGATTCTTTAAAATGTTCACTTTTTTGAGTTGATTAATTTTGGCTTTTGGATTATAGGATCGCTTAGAGTAGTGGTTCTCAAATGGGGGTACGCGTACCCCTGGGGGTTCTTGAAGGTATGCCAAGGGATACGTGGGATTTTTTTTAAATATTCTAAAAATAGCAACAATTCAAAAATCCTTTATAAATATATTTATTGGATAATACTTCAACAAAATATGAATGTAAGTTCATAAACTGAACATCAAATCAAGTAGGCTATTCCATTCATTACCATAAACCCAGAGTTTCCCCCATGGCCCATGCCATAATCCTACCTGGTGGTGCCACACGGCACCAACTGTCAATCAACTATCGATGTAGAAAACAATGGCGGCTTGGTTAAAGCGTAGCAGTAATGCAGCTGAAAACAAGGAGGAACATGTCCAAAGAAGGCCAAACCAGAGCCGGCAAAATTCAGACAGTATTCCGAAGAATATGTGTTAATGGGATTTACGGCTTCGAGTTGTAACCCCCCCAAGGCATTGTGTTTTTTCTGTGGAGAAATGTTAGCAAACAGCGGCATGAAGCCCGCGCATCTTCAGCGGCATCTCCGGACAAAACACACTTGCCATTGTCGGTAAGCCACCTGATTTTTTTAAGAGGAGACTAAATGAATTCAGGTCATCTCAAGATACGATGCGGAAAGCCTCCACAACATCAGCCAAAGCCCTGGAGGCTTCTTACGCGGTGTCTTTGCTTGTTGCTAAACCCAAAAAGCTGTTCACTATCGCCGAATAGCTAATACTTCCAGCCGCTGCAGTGCTTGCCGAGACAATACTGGATAAAAACGCAGCCCAGAAAATAAAGAATGTGCCTTTATCAAATGACTCGATTTGTCGTAGAGTAGATAAAATGGGAAAAGACATTGTTGAGCAAGTTGTTGGAAAACTTAGCGACTCATTTTCCCTCCAGCTGGATGAATCCACAGATATTAGTGGAAATGCACAACTTGTAGGCTTTGTCAGATACATCGATACTGATGATATTTATGAGCACATACTTTTTTGTAAAACATTAGAGGGGAAAACAACAGTAGAGGACATTTTTGACAATCCCCAAAGAGGGCACTTTAAGTTGATGATTACTTCTGTGTAGGAATCTTTATTTATAATTGAATCACTTGTTTATTGTTCAACAAGTTTTTAATTATTTTTATATATTTTTTTCCAAATAGTTCAAGAAAGACCACTACAAATTAGCAATATTTTGCACTGTTATACAATTTAATAAATCAGAAACTGATGACATAGTGCTGTATTATATTTAAAAAAATTTCACAAGGGGTACATCACTGAAAAAAGGTTGAGAACCACTGGCTTAGAGGACGGTCGGGTTGATAAAGCACGGTAGCGACGGTCGTGAGGAAGGCGCCTGCGCCTTCACTTCAAACTTACACTCTTATTAGCATGCATGACTTTGAGGGACTTTTGAGGAGGAAATATTATTGTGTTAAAAAACATGTTGTGGTGTTGCTTCCTTATTTGTGATTATTCAAGCTGATTATAATCTAGTAGCAGCACTTGAACTTAACAAGACATCATGTCATATTGACGACGGTGAGCTGGAAAAAAAATATTGGTAGCCAGAATCTAAACGATTTTCCTCAACTGACCCCATTAGAAATCGGTACCAAAAAATACCAGTACACAGTGTACATCCCTAATGCTAACAGTTACACATAAAATGTGACGTGGAGGTGTAATTAGTTTAAAAAGTTGGCATGCTAATATTAGCATGCAAACAGTTACCATCCATCAAGTACCAAAATATGAGTCTGAGGTGTATACCCAAAGAATTAGCTAAAAAGCTACCATGATAATGTCAGAATGCTAATTAGATGTTTGAAAAATATCAATTGTTTTCAAATTTGAGAATTTTTGGGAAATAAAACATGGTAGCAGGCGTGTTATAAATGACCTGAACATTTTGAAAGTAGAATGGTCTGAATCGGATGAACAATAAGGAGGAAAGCGGGCGAAAAAAAAGGGCAGAATGATAATGGAATACTTGTCCATTATGCTTGACATTGCTCCAAAAGTCTTGGTAAAGTGTTAAAAAAATGATATAGAAAGGGGAACGGGACGCTGGAAGTCTTCATAAGAATGTTTTTATAAAAGATGTAAACAAACCACTTCTGCGCAACATCCTGTCTTTCTATTACAATGGACACACTGACAATGACAACAATGCATAATAGATTTTCAGTCAACACATAGACTTTCTTGCAGGAGTTAATCCACCCACACTGTGCTGTAGAAACTGTTCTTGAAGAAGAAGATTGACACTGATTCATAGGCATATAAAAAACTGGGGGAATTTGCTTCTCAAGAGAATAGATTGTGTGTGTAATGTTACGTTGGACAAAAATATTAAATACACTTGTTAAATAAAACTTCTGCCTTGTTTTTAATGAATACTTGGGCCTACTACGCTGCTGTATGTTAACGTTGTGGTGGTACTGGTGAAAAAAGTTTGAGAACCACTGGTATAAGGGCATCACTTGTTTATGGCGCATAGCAGAGTTATTAAAGTTTGCAGGCTGCATACAAAGCCTATAAAATGTGTTGTAAAATAAAAGGGCCTCACTCACTAATACATTACATTTTTATTTGCTTCTTGGCATGCTTTGAAATGAATCAAATATATAAAGTCGAATACTTTTGTTGGACTGTTCCCCACAATTGTTCTAACATTTAATGCTTAACAGTTACATTAGTAAAGGCGTTGGCAATTCCTTTGAATTGGGTAGTTGATTAATTTCAAAGTGAATCTAAACTAATGTAGTTAAATCAATTCATAACTATCTATACTCTTTGTAAACAAATAAGGATTGATTTAATGGTACATCATTAAAGTCTCACTCAGCCTTGGGCATAGGAAGTGAGGAGGGTTGTTAAAGCCAGTCAATTTTTATTTTTTTTATTTTTATTCTTCGCTTTACATATTTGCATAAAAAACAACTCTGTCAGAGATACAGTATTCCTCTGTGGAGAGAGGAGAACTTTCCAGAAGGACAACCACCTCTGCAGCAATCCACCAATGAGGCCTGTATGGTAGAGTGGCCAGACAGAAGCCATTTTTTAGTAAAAAGTTTGCCAAACTACACCTGAATGACTCTCAGACCATGAGAAACAAAATTATCTGGTCTGATGAGACAAAGATTGAACTCTTTGACGTGAATGCCCGACATCATGTTTGGCGGAAACCAGGCACCACTCATTACCAGGCCAAAACCATCCTTGCAGTGAAGCATTGTGGTGGCAGCATCGTGCTGTGGGGATGGTTTTCAGCAGCAGGAACTTAGAGACAAGTCAAGATAGAGAGAAAGATGAACGCAGCAATGTACAGAGACATCCTGGATGAAAACCAACACTTCTCATCCAACATGATAGAGCTTGAGAGGTGCTGCAAAGAGGAATGGTCAAAAACTCCCAAAGATAGGTGTGCCAAGCTTGTGGCATCGTATTGGAAAAATACTTGAGGCTGTGATTGCTGCCAAAGCTGTATCAACAAAGTATTTAGCAAATTCATGTGATTTTTATTTTTTGTAATTTTTAGTAAATTTGTAAAAGGTATATATATATATATATAAATAAATAAAAAAAACACTTTGTCATTACAGGGTCTGTAGCATATTGAGGACACATATAATAATAATAATATAATATTATCATGTTGATGATGATAATGATGATTATTATTATTTAATTTGAGAAGGCTAAATGACTCTGCAGACCAAATTTCGCTTGCAGGCCCTACTTTGGGCATCCCTGTTTCAGATATTCATTAGTCGGACATTGTACAAAATTTCCAGATGAAGGTTCCACCTTCTAGGTAATTTTTCAAATTTGGAGCAATATTTATCCGAACATGAGTGTGAGTGTGAATGTTGTCTGTCTATCTGGGTTGGTCCTGTGATGAGGTGGCGACTTGTCCAGTGTGAACCCTGCCTTCCACCCGAGTACAGCTGGGATAGGCTCCAGCACCCCCGGGATCCCGAGAGGGACAAGCGGTAAAAAATGGATGGATGGACTATCGTTAAATAAACCCTCACATAAGTAGATTTTTTCTGACAATTGTAAATGGGTTATACTTGTATAGCACGTTTCTACCTTCAAGGTACTCAAAGCGCTTTGACACTATTTGCACATTCATCCATTCACACTCTGATGGCGGTAGCTGCCATGCAAGGCGCTAACCACGACCCATCAGGGGCAAGGGTGACGTGTTTTGCTCAAGGAAACAACAGACAGCTGGGATTGAACCTGGAACCCTCAAGTTGCTGGCACGGCCGCTCTACCACAAGAGCCATGCCGTCCTTATTGTGCGTATCTCCTGTTTGTTTTATCTCCCTTGTCTACCGCTTCCGTGCTGCTGTAATCACAATAATGATAGCCCTGTAATACCAAGAATTAGGTAAATATTTATCAACGCTGCTCACAAAGAGTTTGTGATATTTGGCGTTTGGATGAAATTCAAGGTGATCGGTATTATATAAAACAACTCGCTGTCCTCGTACAAGGAGCTGAACGTTCTAATGTATTATAATGAATATTTAAATAGATCTATTTTTTCAAATCTTTTCTGTGACATGGAATACAATCCTAGCACAAAACATAATCTGGATAGATCTAGGTGGATCAAAGGTGTGTGAAAGGCAATTCCCTTTCCCACAGAGGACCTGCGCAACCCCTCACGTGTCCGTGGCAATACTGCTTAAGCTTGCTCGTTTTCAAAGTGCTGGCTATTGATTAGTGCGAGGCTGATTGGATAAGTGCTTTGAACACGTTGAAAACAACAGATTAAGAATGCACTTGGTCGCTATAAGGCAGTGTTTCTCAACCTTTTTTGAGCCAAGACACATTTTTTGCGTTGAAAAATTCTGGAGGCACACCACCAGCAAAAATCATTAAAAAACGAAAGTCAGTTGACAGTAAAAAGTCGTTGTCACAATTGTTGGATATGACTTTAAACCATAACCAAGCATGCATCAATATAGCTCTTGTCTCAAAGTAGGTGTACTGTCACCACCTGTCACATCACACCTTGACTTATTTTGACTTTTTTGCTGTTTTCCTGTGTGTAGTGTTTTAGTTCTTGTCTTGTGCTCTTAATTTAGGGGCTTTTTCTCTTTTTTTGGTATTTTCTTGTAGCAGTTTAATGTTTTCCTTTGAGCGATATTTCCCCGTCTACTTTGTTTTAACCATCAAGAATATTTCAGTTGTTTGTATCCTTCTTTGTGAGGACATTGTTGGTTGTCATGTCATTTTCGGATGTACTTTGTGGACGCCATCTTTGCTCCACAGTAAGTCTTTGCTGTCGTCCAGCATTCTGTTTTTGTTTACTTTGTAGCCAGCTCAGTTTTAGTTTTGTTCTGCATAGCCTTCCCTAAGCTTCAATGCCTTTTCTTAGGGGCACTCACCTTTTGTGTATTTTTGGTTTAAGCATTAAAGATACCTTTTTACCTGCACGCTGCCTCCCGCTGTTTCCGACATCTACAAAGCAATTAGCTACCGACTGCTGCTTACTGATATGGAAGAGTATTACACGGTTACTCTGCCGAGCTCTAGACTCAACAACAACACATCATTTGCAGAACATAATTACTGGTTTGCAAAAAATATTTTTAACCCAAATAGGTGAAATTAGATAATCTCCCACGGCATACCAGACTGTATCTCACAATCAGGCCTGGCCCTAACCAATCTGGCGCCCTAGGCAAAATTCCCCCCCCCCCAACATCGGCAATGAAGTGTATATACTCACAAGAAACCGAATAGCTTTGTCTTTGACCTTTTTTTTTATTAAAGAAAGCAAATTAACATATTATATGAGAATGTTATGTCATGATTATCTTTAACCGAATCACAGCAGGGCTGAAATTAAAAAACAGCATTCCCTCTCATGTGATATTGCTTAATTAACATTAATGATGTGCACTTTAACAACTAGGCTTACAACTATACCTAATATATAAAGGGGTGGAAAAGTGACTATTACCTGCAGGGCAAACATTAGCTAACCAGAAGGCAATAACAATGTAAACAAAAAACACCTGCTTAAAAGATCTAATACAAATGTCCCTGAGGAATGTAAGGTGGGAGTACTGTAATTACCTAACGTTACATTATTATTTTCCATAACAATTTAGCCCCCTCCACAATATTAACCCGACGTTAAAACAGAACTAGCTATTTATTGATTAGCAATTGCCGAATCATGTAACATTAGCTTAATGCTAAAAAGCCAGGTTACTATCACATTCTGTAACAGACAAATAATTTCATGTAGGCTAACGTTACCTACCTGCTACCTCTGTCTTTTTCTCGTTTCTCCTCCTCTTTTCTCTTTTTTCTTCCCTGGGCACCTGACAGTTTTGGCCGTTTTGACATCTTGTGATGATTTTTTGATGTGGTAAGAGTCATGATACGGGAAGGGAGGGGCGCACCGTGCGGGGGGATGGGGGGGCGGCGTAATGTTGTAACAAATAATATTTCTATTAAATAGGCTTTACTTTGCATTTTAATTAATGTGGGATTATTTTTTGTATTTAGAAATAATAGTACCAACTTTTTTTTTTTTTTTTTCTCCAACATTTGTGGCACTGGCGTGGCGCCCCCTGATGGATGGCGCCCTTAGAATTTGCCTATACGGCCTATGCCACGGGCCGGCCCTGCTCACAATGGTTGAAAAACACTGCCATAAGGTACGTTTGTTCATGAAGTGCTTTTATAGCTTCTCTATATACATGCACAGTTTTTTTGTGTATGTCCGATTTGGTCTTAAAAAAGACTCCAACAAATAAACGAGAAGAGGTGCAACCAATTTTCCCCTTTCATGTACATATAAGGCCTTCAATTGTCTCCATGAGTCAGCGGTTTGAAGTACTTATTACACCAAACAACGTGCTGTTTATGAAACAGACTGCTGGTATTGATGTCAATGTTTCTGTCAACCTCATTAAATGTAAATGGCGTAGGGCACCAGAGCTCATACGGCCGGCGCTTTTGATCAGGGGGACCTGGGGATTGCTGAGCTCAAATATGGTTAGTGCAGCTCTGATTATGATTCCTGCCTAGTGTTTCTCAGGACAGCAAGTGTCACGGATCACAAGGCACACAGCCAGGAGCACAGTGTACTGTTCTGTGATCTGTGCACGCACGACGGGAATAGTTCCCCGATTTTTGTATAGATGGATCGAGCGAGACAGCCATTACCTCGCCAAATATAGCAAGGTTGTGAAAAGGTCTTTTTTACAGCACCATTTTAACATAGTATATAGCAGTGGTTCTCAAACGTTTTCTACAAAGTACCACCTCAGAAAACACTTGGCTCTCCACGTATCACCATAATGACCAACATGCGGATGGCACGGTGAAGTTGGGAGAGTGGCCGTGCCAGCAACCTAAAGGTTCCTGGTTCAATCCCCACCTTCTACCAACCTCGTCACGTCCGTTGTGTCCTTGAGCAAGACACTTCACCCTTGCTCCTGATGGGTCGTGGTTAGTGCCTTGCATGGCAGCTCCCGCCATCAGTCTGTGAATGGGTGAATGTGGAAATAGTGTCAAAGCGCTTTGAGTACCTTGAAGGTAGAAAAGCGCTATACAAGTATAACCCATTTACCATTTAACATTCAAATAAAGTAACGTAAAAGCTTAAATATTCATTAAAAACAATGCAGAGGTATTCCTTTAACAAGTGTATTTAATATGTTGGCCACTGTAATATTACACACAGTTTGAACAGTAACACTGTGTTTGAATATTTAATTGATTATTTGGCATACCACTAGATGGAGCCCTCATACCTACCACAGTTTGAGAATCACAGGTATATAGGAATAGAAAAAACAATGCAACATACACAAATGGAGAGCTCCATTACATTATAATTCCTACATCACTATTTAATTAAATTGTTCTTGTTTTCTAATCACAATTTTGGCATCAACTTTGCAACCTCTACAAAGATAAGATAAGGGTGATGTCATCCTTCATGAACAAGGTAGATACTAGTTGACATTGCCAAGTAGATATGGTCATCATAGCATTTCTAAAAAAAATTAATGGTGGCTCAAAATTAAATTTGCAAACCACTCATTGCATGAACGTTTTTATTTACGAACCACAGACCGAATAAAAAATATGCTTTGTTGCGCGAACCTGGTTTCAGTGTACGAATGTTTCATTCACCCATTGTGTGCCTGCAGTGCAGCTGTTTTGTGACCAGCAGCACCTCCAATGTGGGCAGGCTGATTGCCTTTAGTACTCATTCAGTCAAAAGAGCAGTGGATTTTATTGAGATAGGCTCCAGCGCCCCCCGCGACCCCGAAGGGAATAAGCGGTAGAAAATGGATGGATGGATTCCTAATCATTGTAGTGACCTGGCTTTTAAAGGCCAACTGAAATGAATTGTTTTTATTTAAACGGGGATAGCAGATCCATTTTATGTGTCAAACTTGATCATTTCGCGATATTGCCATATTTTTGCTGAAAGGATTTAGTAGAGAACATCGACGATAAAGTTGCAACTTTTGCTCGCTGATAAAAAAAAGCCTTGCCTGTACCGGAAGTAGCGTGACATCACCGGAGGAAGAACTTCTCACAATTCCCTATTGTTTACAATGGAGCGAGAGAGATTCGGAGCGAGAGAGATTCGGACCGAGAAAGCGACGATTACCCCATTAATTTGAGCGAGGATGAAAGATTCGTGGATGAGGAACGTTAGAGTGAAGGACTGGAATGCAGTGCAATACATATCTTTTTTTGCTCTGACCGTAACTTAGGTACAAGCTGGCTCATTGGATTCCACACTTTCTCCTTTTTATATTGTGAATCACGGATTTGTATTTTAAACCACCTCGGATACTATCCTCTTGAAAATGAGACTCGAGAACGCGAAATGGACATTCACAGTGACTTTTATCTCCACGACAATACATCGGCGAAACACTTTAGCTACGAGCTAACGTGATAGCATCGTGCTTAACTGCATATAGAAACAAAATAAATAAACCCCTGACTGGAAGGATAGATAGAAAATCAACAATACTATTTAACCATGGACAGGTAACTACACGGTTAATGCTTTCCAGGCTGGCGAAGGTTAACAATGCTGTTGCTAACGACGCCATTGAAGCTAACTTAGCAACAGGACCTCACAGAGCTATGCTAAAAACATTAGCTCTCCACCTACGCCAGCCAGCCCTCATCTGCTCATCAACACCCGTGCTCACCTGCGTTCCAGCGATCGACGGTGCGACGCAGGACTTCACCCGATCACAGATGCGGTTGGCGGTCCAGAGACGGAGGAATTTAAGGTGAGTTCGGCGGCTAGCGCGTCTGCTATCCATCTCTCAGTCCTCCTGGCTGTGTTGCTGTAGTCCGCCGCTAATACACCGATCCCACCTACAACTTTCTTATTTGCAGTCTCCATTGTTCATTAAACAAATTGCAAAAGATTCACCAACACAGATGTCCAGAATATTGTGGAATTTTGAGAAGAAAACAGAGTTTTTTGTATAGGATTCAATGGGTCCGTATACTTCCGTACCAACTCTTGACATCACGCGCATACGTCAGCATAAAGAACGTTTTCAACCGGAAGTGTGGCGGGAAATATAAAATTGCACTTTATAAGTTAACCCGGCCATATTGACATGTGTTGCAATGTTAAGATTTTATCATTGATATATAAACTATCAGACTGCGTGGTCGGTAGTAGTGGATTTCAGTAGGCCTTTAAAGTTGAGGAGTTTTGTGATTTCAAACTGGGAGTGCACCACAGAGTTAGTGACAGTATGTGTGCGTTCCAGCAGAGCGACTGCCAATGAAGACAGTTCAGCTGGTTTTTGTTGTTTTGAATTTTTAATAAACACTACAAAAAGTTGATCCATTACCCTCTTGTTCTGTTTGTTTGATATATAGTACTTTATCCAAAGAGTACATCCTTGACTAAAATATGGACTTGTATCCAGGCTGCAACCACTTTTTCATGTTTACATTCTTATGAAGAGATTTGCTTCAGTGTACAAACTTTAAACAAAAAAACGCTAGACTTCCCTGTCTGCTTATTGCACAAGTGAACCTAACAGTTTTTTGCGCGTTTTAGCTAATTCTGAGCGTACTGGATGATTATTGCTAATTGTACTATAAAAGAGTACTAGTGTTCTGATTTAAGTAAGAAAGTACATTTTATTCATGAAGCACTTTTTACAGATAGAAATCACAAAGCACTCTACAAAACATAGGTGAATCAAAAATCTATTAAATTAAAACAACGGGGGGGAAAATTTAAAAAAAAGGCTAATAAGTGGATTAAAAAATATAGTTAAAAGCTTCAGTAACGAAAAGGTTTACTAAAAAGCGAAGTCTTCAAATGTTTTTTTAAAAGAGTAAGTACAGTCAAGCTCACGGAGGGACTGGTGCAAGTCTTTCCAGAGTCTGGGGGCTAAAGCCTGGAATGCCAGTTCTCCATGGGTTTTAAAATGAGTTTTCGGAATATTTAAGAGACCATGGCCTGAAAACCAAAGACTGCGCCCTGAAGTGTAGGGGCACAACAAATCAGTGATATACTGAGGGGCTCCACCATGCAATGCACGGAAAGTCAGAACTAAAATATTAAACTCTAAGCGGAATTTGATTGGAAGCCAATAAAGACTGGATAGAATGGAGGTAATGTGGGCTATTCTGGGTGCACTGGTCCAAAGTCTGGCACCCACATTCTGTACAGGCTAAAGTCTCTTTAGAGTTGACTTGTTGAAACAAGTGAAAACAGAATTGCAATAGTCAATAAGAGACGAGATGAAGGCGTAAATGATAATTTCGAGATCCTATTTGGACAACACATTTCTCACTTTAGAGATATTTTTCAGGTGATAAAAACATTTTTGGGTCAGTTGACGACAGTGACCCTCCAAAGACATTGACTGATCACACACAACCCCAAGGTTTCTGAGGCTGTTTTTAACTGATGCACCCAGAGCACCAAGAGAGCTCTTGATCAGGGGGATATTTTTTTAACAGAAGAGGGGAGCGTACGTGAGCTAGCAAGTGCTTTTTTTTACCATCCCTTTTCTGAAAGGAAGGCAACATTTCTCTTTTTTCAATACCTGTCCCACCAGGTCATGTCTTGTTTTGTCTTTGTTTGTGGTTTTACTGTGTATAGGTTAGGTTTTTTTTCTGTTTCTGCCTTCCTTTCTGAGGTACTGACTGAACACTCCGGCCTCTGTTGGTTGATTAGGACTCCCACTTGTGCCCAATTGCAATCACGCCCCAATTTAGGCTTGTCTCGCTATCCACTTGGCGAATGATCCTGAGGTATGTGCACATAGACACATTTAATCGGATTAAAAGCCAAACCGGAATAAAAATGCTTAATACTTTCATTCCGATCGAAACGGGTGATATGCTGACAGTCATTAGGATTGTAGCGCATGAAAACACATCTTCTGATGTTCGGGTTGAAATGATCATTTCTGTGCATGTCTTTGATGTCAGCTATACTTTAGTGGGACTAAATTTAATAGTCTCGGAATGAAGCGATTGTCTTGCTGCTGTCTTCCCCAATTCAACATGTACAGAAGTAGTGTTACAGTTTGTTTTTGTAAAGTACTAGTAGAGTGGAAAAACAAGTTGACTTTATATGGTTAATTATGTTTCATTGTATCCATATCCAATTGTATTTAAAATCCGCAAAGTATGTAAAAATATCGTCTAAACATCTAAAAAATGCCACAAATTCAGTCAGCCATTTTGAATATTCCGCTCTGAAAACCTTCGGCAATTTCCGAAGATTGACGTCACTGTAGTATCGCTTCTGCACTTTGACCATGTTATCATATCAGTCATACTGGAAATACACAAAAATTAGAAAGACATGTACAAAGAGATGTGCTGTCTACCATTCACAATCCCTATATAAGACATCTACACATATGTTTTTGTTTTTTTATGCATTCTAAGTCGTAAATAAATATAAAGTCCGCTAACAATGGAGTCAATGGGGGCTCTCTATTTTGCCCACAAACTCTCTAAATAACCATCCAAAACCTGCAAACAATACTCTATTCATATTTTGTGATCTGAATATTGACCAAATATTATAAATGTTGTTTTTACAAGTGCTAAAAGAGACCAAGTATTTTTAACATGTCAAAACGAGAGCTTCCTAGTTTATGCTGCACTGGACTCAAAACTTTACTGTAATTATAAAATGAAACTGAAGATGGCAGTAGTTCAACATACCCAGACTACGAACAGCAAAATAAGCTAGAAGTTGGACTGGAAAAAAATCCAAAGTTATTAGCAAATGCATCATACAACTATAGTGTGACAGTCCAACCAAACTCTTTCATCAACATGTGAGAAACTGATGACTGATGACTTCTTCAACAGACCGAGCAGAAGAACTCACTAATGACTTTGATATCAACACCGTAAGTAAGTGATTCAGGATATCAGTGACCACTCACTAGCATTTAAAATGTAGTAAAGAGCTATAGGAGACAGATGGCATCGAGGGTCAAACGGAACAAAATTACATCAATAAATACATCTTTAATTAATTACTTTAATTGTGCCAATAATTAATTATTATAGGCATTAAATGCCTAAATATGCTATTAAATGTATCATTAGTTTAATATAAAAGTATATTTAATTGCTCAAACGTTTAATTCAAACTATGTCTGCGCTTTTCTGGTCAAAGTTCCACAGACAAGTGGAACAACTTCGGAGTTACCATGCGCTCAGTGATTCTGACGCATACAATAAATTCATTAAGTCCACAGGTTCATGAAATAAATCTTTAAATCGTGAAATAATAATTACATCTTGAAATAATGAAAACAATAATTAATTACATGAATTAAATAAATAATAAATGTACTTTCCCCTTAAATAAATGAATGAGACATTAAATAACATGTATGTGTTTCATCCTAGTTATAATGAATTAATGCCACAATCAAGTAATTATTTAAATATGTATACATCTATTTCACTTTGTTCCATTTGATTGTAACCTGGTTAATTTACCTGAAAACATAAGCTGGCGATTAGACTCCTGCAACCCAACAAATCGCTTTAGAATTACATCTAAATTGTCCTTGTTGGTTCTTTCTAGCCTTTGGTGAAGGTAATGTTATTGATTCACACTTATTGATCTGTAACATAAAGTCTTTTATCACAGCTCCTGGTCGAGCATAGAAAGTGCCTGGTAAGAAAAAAATATCTCGTATGACAAAAATGAGTAAGTTACCGTTTTGGTGTCATTCCTGATCATTTTAAGGCATCATGAATACTTTCTGATTACACACATTATCAGTGTGATTATTAGTAGAGACACCCAAAAGGGCCAATTTAATTTAATGTTTTGCTGAATTTGTTGCAAGAAGGTTGAAGGAGTCCTCCACAGTACACCATGTGATTGCTGTCCTTGGAGAATTACTGTCTCCATTTGTTGGAGTGCATACAGTAAAGATGCAAAAACCAGGAACTGAACCAGGGACCTATTATGCTCCCGGCTGAGCTATGTAATGCAACATATATTAATGCAAACTGCCGTAAAAAACTATAAAGAAGAAGAAGCTTGTGCAGCACTGCATATTGAGGTGGCGATGTCTTGTTTGCTGCCGTTCTGTTTTCGCATCATCAGGTCTCGGCTCGTTTAACTTATTTTAGATTATAAATAATGCCTCTCATCTGGATATTAGGATGATTTAGCCTTGAATCTAGAAGTTTTTCATCTGTGACAATTTAGTAAATACCTGAGATGGAGATAAACACACTACAACAGAAGACTGTCTACACTCAGCAGCAACTTTTTTTTAACCCTTTGTGTGGATTAAAATTAATTATTTTTCTAAATGGGAAGATATGGACACCCTATCAGTCATCACAGTGAGAGCAGACATTGTAAAGTAAGCAATCGTTGTATCATGTTTGTGGTTTGTATTTCTTTTTTAGCACTTAGCAATACTGCTACATGATGCTTAGTGTTCATTAAAGCTGGATTTGTTTAGCAGAGCTTCTAAACCTTGTAGCTCACCCTCCTTATATTCAGGATTAAAAATGTAAGGTTTTGGACCATCCTTTGTCCCAAAGTAATCGTTATTTGCTCCCACAAAGTCTGCATGATTAGCATTGTTGTTGGTAGGGAAGGGATCTGCGCCTCCTACCTCTACATCACGCAACCACGTGACTGGCTATAGCTCATTATCTCTCAAAATGGCTCGGGAATCTCCGTGAGATTGATACTATTTTGATCATATCTATTTATTTTGAAAACGTTGGTAGTCTTTTGGTGTCATACATCAGATATATATGATAATAGTTTCGGTTTAGAAGCAACTTGTTTTTCCACTGGACTGGTACTTTAAAACGAGACTATAGCAAAATAAAAAAGTATGGTCTGGAGTGTCCTGTGTTGATGTACCAATAATAGGAGGGATCCAGTTGTCGTCTTAACGGGCTGTTTTATTCACGATATTACAGCTAACTGCTAGCCAGACACATACACAGCATGTCGTAACATGAAGATGTGCGGCAACTTAGACATATCGCAACATGAATGGCACAAAACAGCTACATTTCACAAAGAAAGGTAAAACAAAACTAGTGAACAGAAGGAAAAAATATATAAATAAATAACATCGGACAAAGAAAAATGCACAAAGCCATGTTTGTTTACAGTGGAAGTGTACAGCTTCTTCAGCACCTGCAGTTAGCGAACTTGTCCAAAAGAAACAAACAATAACACACCTTTTTGTTTATGTTATGTTCTGCGCATGTCAAAGTAAGTATTCCGCTTTAAGGTGTGATGCATGAAAAGACATGTCATGATCAGATCATTTTTGTCAAGGTCCCTGTACACAGGAACATTCTAATCCGAATGATTGTCAGATTAAATACATTTTGTCCATGTACACGTGGCTAATTTTTGCTTCATGCAACTGTTTTGCGTTACTTGTTCACGCAACGCGACTGTTATGTTGATGCTAAGCTTTATGCTACTACCTACTATTCACCTTTATACTATGCTAAGTTTTTGCCTCGCACTTCCGAGCGGCACGACGTCTTCTGTATTTTGCCTTGTATATGGATTCAAATACTGATCTTACCTACACGCTGTCCTCCGCATCTTGGAATCATAAACACCTAAAGATGCCGAAATGCAACAAAATATATTCTAATGCGCTGCTGAATGAACAAATGAATACGACTGACTGACTTTTAGACTAGACAAAAAGGTGTTCATACTTTTACAACAACGTGTGTTTACAAGGTTAGGCACATGCACTTCAGATACAGATAATAAGTAACCACAAATGTTTTTAGCATTTTATAAAAGTATATAAATGGGACTACAAAGTATTGAATACAATTATTAAGAGTATGAATCATTCCCTTCTTTTTCTTGTTATCCTCAACTTGAATTAACTTTAATAAGAGCACAAGAATTCAACGTTTAAAAGAAATTGCCTCACCTGTAATGGACATACTGTTTTGCTATGCTGCGCATTTTCTGATCACAGAACTTGACCACGATTTTAAAATGGTGTCTTAACGCCATAAAATGTTACATTTTCTGGTCTGAGTTATGAAGGCAGGCTAGCTGTCAACAGACCAAAAAATTGCCTAGCGAAGGAATGCATCAGGAGAAAGACACAAAACAATTTCCCGTCCCAGGATGCATGTACTGTACCTACTGTACAAGAAGCTGGATTCGGTCTTAGAATGATTTCAGGACATCTGTTGAAAGAGTTAGCAAATCAAAACATGATCGTCAAGACTTTTTAACACAGGAGTTATCTATTTCTGAAAGAAAATGGCTTAAGCTGACTTGACCGAGCAAACAAATAAAAAATGTTGAGGACATAACCGAAGAAAAAAGAGCTCCCCAAAAAAGGGAGCGAAACTCTCCAGTATAATATCAAGGAGCCAGGAGAGGAAGTGAGCACCCTGGGCTGGAAGAGAATGTGACATCTCTAAAGATAGAAAATGCCGACAAGTTGGAGCAAAGCAGAACTACCTTATCAACTTCCTTCCTTCCTTACCACTGTAAGAAATAACACCACACTCGTCATTATCACAAAGTTGGCCAAGAAAATATAAATGAGTGCTGCTAAAACAGGAAATATTTTTGAAAAAGCCAGGAAATCACAAAACTCAAAGGGTTAAAGCATTTTTTTTTTTTTGGAATTGTGCCCATCCTTCGCAATCCTTATGTGAGACAATAGCACACGTCTTTCACTTTTATGTGCGTCCTAAATAGTGAAAAACTGCTAGCAAGAGGCGGCGAAGATTGCAGGTAATTGGGAATCATCTATTTCACATATAAAACCCTATAAAAAAAACCATCCCAAAACTTCCAACAACGCTCCAGTCACAGTATTTTCCAAACTATAAGCCGCTACTTTTTTTCAACACTTCAAACCCTGACACTTATAAAACTGTCTAGTTATTTTATAAAAGTTTTACAATATAGCTAAAATAATTCATACTTACCAAACCGTCCCATGTGTGATGTCTGTAGGAGTGTTTTCATGCATATTTGTATATGCTATCATAATGTCATCAAGCTAGCGTCGTTAGCATTAGTGAATATGCTAACACGTTTACAAGTGTCTGTGTTAGTTATATTACTTACAATGGCATTCTGTTTGTATTGTTTCACATTCGTAAATTCACCAAAACGTCACCGTGGAGTTATTGAGTCTGTTTAGCTGATTGGAGAGCTAGCCTCCGCAGCTAGTGGGTCCGTGACAATGACTGTTTTGTTTGACGAGCTGTTTTACTCCCGTGTTACAGGCACCATTTGGAAAAAATTAAAGTATGTAAAGAAACACTTACAAAATATTTCGTACAAGTATGTATCTGCGGCTTATGGTCCGGTGTGGTTTATATGTGTAAAAATATTTCTTTTTTCTAAAATTTGGTGGGTGCGGTTTAAATACCAGTGCGCTCTAAAGCCCAGAAATGAGGGTATATGCCATGAATTGCATATTAACCAAGCTATGGCGACATTGTTATTGTAAGCGCTAATAACGAGTAACTACTTTTCTAGTGTAGTAACACAGCGCTTTGCTTACACAGCAGTAAGCTGGCTACTGCTGCTGCTGAATCGCTTATGAGTTTATCAAATGTAAAACTAGTTTATAAATCATGACTCACACTTGTATAGTAGACAGTTGTGGCCATAAAACGAGAAGTTGGTCAACTTTGAAATTCAACTTAGAACTGATGACATTGCTACCAAGACACAAAAAGATGCTTTTTTCACCCCCAGCATTAATTACCTGAGGAGTGAGAATTATGTGAAAATCACGGATAGCACATTTCTGGTGCTGAAAGATGAAAACATCCCATCAGTCGTCATCAAAGTGAGAGCGGACATTGTACAGTAAGTGATTGTTTTATTATGTTCGTAGTTTGTATTTTTTTTTAGCACTTAGCACAACTGCTACACAATGGCTTAGTGTTTCACTGGAGCCGGATCTGTTTAGCACCCAAAATAAAACTCTTGCCTCAAACTTTCTTGGCTCTCAAAAAGTCTGCCATTATTAATGGTAGTTGTTTTTATTTGAATATTTGTTATGTGCTCTGTGGAATCAAAGAGCCCAGGAAAATAGTTCCGTTAATGCTTAAGATATTGTAAATACTACATTATAATTGTGCCTGCTACTACATTACATACAGTATATACTTACAGCATGTATATAAAATGTGTTGGATGTTTGTGGATGTTTTTTTGAGGGCTTTTTATGCTGAATCGATCGTATCACATGTGTTAGCCGCCTGTTGCTAGCAATTGTGTATGATTCAAATTTCACAGAAAGGAGATACATGTGTGTTCTTGTCTCTCATTGTGAACATGTTTTTATTTTAATAAGTGCAGTTTAAAAAAGTAGGGTAAAATTCAACATACCCAGACTACGAACTGCAAAATAAGCTAAAAGTTGGACTGGAAAAAAATCCTAAGTTATTAGCAAATGTATCATACAACTATAGTGTAACAGTCCAACCAAACTCTTTCATCAACATGTGAGAAACTGATGACTAATGACTTCTTCAACAGACCGAGCAGAAGAACTCACTAATAACTTTGATATCAACACCGTAAGTAAGTTATTCAGGATATCAGTGACCACCCACTAGCATTTAAAATGTAGTAAAGAGCTACAGGAGACAGATGGCATCGAGGGTCAAACAGAACAAAATTACATCAATAAAAACGTATTTAATCAATTACTTTAAATGTGTTAATAATAAATGTTAATTAATCCTTTGTATTAAATGCCTAAATGTGTTATTAAATGTATCATTAGTTTAATGTAAAAGTATATTTAATTGCTCAAACTTTTAATTCAAAATGTAATAATAATTAAATCATTTAATTAGTTATTGATGTAAATAACCATTTCATGATTCAATGATTGTATTTGACTATTTCATGAACCTGTATGTCAGCGCTTCATGAATTTTTGCTATCTGTCAAACTCACCCATCAAAGTCAGAGGGCAGGGCTAACAAGAATCGGGTCCACTGTAGTGCTGTCCCCATACCAATATTTAGGTAACGGTACCAGTACTAAAATGATTTTGATACTTTCCGGTACTTTGATACTTTTTTTAATAAAGGGGACCACAAAAAATTGCATTATTGGCTTTATTTTAACAAAAAATCTTAGGGTACATTAAACATATGTTTCTTATTGCAAGTTTGTCCTTAAATAAAATAGTGAACATACTAGACAACTTGTCTTTTAGTTGTAAGTAAACAAACAAAGGCTCCTAATTAGGCTGTCGACGTATGAAGTGACATATTGTGTCATTTATCATTCTATTATTTTGTCAAAATTATTAAGGACAAGTGGTAGAAAATGAATTATTAATCTACTTGTTCATTTACTGTTAATATCTGCTTACTTTCTCTTTTAACATGTTCTATCTACACTTCTGTTCAACAGTAATAATCACTTATTCTTCTGTTGTTTGATATTTTACATTAGTTTTGGATGATACCACAAATTTGGGTATCAATCTGATACCAAGTCATTACAGGATCATCAATTGGTCATATTCAAAGTCCTCATGTGTCCAGGGACATATTTCCTGAGTTTATAAACATAATATACATTTTTAAAAAAAACTAAAGAAGATGTTGTGATGCCAAAAAATATTGACGTAATCATAGTAGTATCGCTCCTGTACTTGGTATCATTACAGTGGATGTCAGGTGTAGCTCCACCAATGGCGTTTGTTTACATTTTGACGCTGGTGAGCTACGGTGTGTAGTTAAACATGTTTAGCTATTCCTCGTCCTGCAGGGATGATATTTGTAAGAAACTTACTTTGTTTGTTGCCATGGAGACAAGGATTAGTGATTTAGAAGTAGCTAAAACACTGCCGACTGCGGCTGGACCTTAGACGCTAGCTAGCTAGCCATGTCTTAAAGCACCTCTTCCTGAGGGCGTTTCAGTGTTATAACTTCACCTTTATTGTCAGTTTTTAAGCCAAAATGCGTCCGTTCTCCCTTTTCTGTCTACACACTGTGTCAGCTTGTAAGTACTCTGTGATTGTGTGCCGCCGAACATGCTCGTCTGCTCGTAAACCAGCAGTGTCACGACATGACGATGGCATGGAGTGGTTGGGAGAGTGGCCCTGCCGGCAACCTGAGGGTTCCTGGTTCGATCCCCAGCTCTTACCAACCTAGTCACGTCCGTTGTGTCCTTGAGCAAGACACTTCACCCTTGCTCCTGATAGGTCCTGGTTAGCGCCTTGCATGGCAGCTCCCGCCATCAGTGTGTGAATGTGTGTGTGTAAAAGTGTGTGTGAATGGGTGAATGTGGAAATAGTGTCAAAGCACTTTGAGTACCTTGAAGGTAGAAAAGCGCTATACAAGTATAACCCATTTACCATTTACTATTTACTTTTCAGAGGCGGTATAGTACCGAAAATGATTCATTAGTATCGTGGTACTATACTAATACCGGTAAACCGTACAACCCTAGTCCACTGGTTCTCAAACTTTTTTCACCAAGTCCCACCTTGCATCTCAGGAAACACTTGGGTCTCCAAGTACCACCATAATGACGAACATTAAAATACAGTAGCAAAGTAGGCTTATGTATTCATTAAAAAGAAGGCGGAGGTTTTATTTAACAAGCATATTTAATATTTTTGGCCGCTGAACATTACACACAGTTTGAACAGTAACACTGTGTTTGAATATATAGAAATAAAACACTGTACTCTAATCAAGTAATTCTTTGGCGTCCCAGAAGATGGATTTAATCCAATGGTTGGTTTGAAGCCTAGAACTTTGAAAGTCTTCTGGTGGCTAAGAAGAATATACGCATACTTTTTGGGGCGTTGTTGATATTTCATACCTTGCAGTGTATATGGAAGCAAGACCTGCTAAACACAGAGCATGTAGCAGTTAAAGTAGAGGAATTATTATTTACGCACATTCAGACCGAGATATCGACCACTACCTCTGCACTTTTCTGGTCAAAGTTCCACAGACAAGTGGAAATCCCGGGTAACCACTTAGGTGTTACCATGCACTCATGGATTCTGACGCATACAATAAATTCATTAAGTCCACAGGTTCATGAAATAAATATTTAAAATTGTGAAATGATAGTTGTATCACAAAATAATGAAAACAATAATTAAATAGATTAATTAAATAATTAAATGTATATTTCCCTTAAATAAATGAATGAGACATTAAATAACATGTATGTGTTTCATCCTAGTTATAATGAATTAATGCCACAATTAAGTAATTATTTAAATATGTATAAATCTATTTCACTTTTTCCTATTTGATTGTAACCTGAAGACACAAGCTGGCGATTAGACTCCTGCAACCCAACAAATCTCTTTACAATTACATCTAAATTGTCCTTGTTGGTTCTTTCTAGCCGTTGGTGAAGGTAATGTTATTGATTCACACTTATTGATCTGTAACATAAAGTCTTTTATCACAGTTCCTGGTCGAGCATAGAAAGTGCCTGGTAAGAAAAAAATATATTGTATGACAAAAATGAGTAAGTTACCATATTGGTGTCATTTCTGATCATTTTATGGCATAATGAATACTTTCTAATTACACACGTTATCATTGTGATTATTAGTAGAGACACCTAAAAGGGACAATTTAATTTAATGTTTTGCTGAATGTGTTGCAAGAAGGTAGAAGGAGTCCTCCACAGTACACCATGTGATTGCTGTCCTTGGAGAATTACTGTCTCCATTTGTTGGAGTGCATACAGTGAAGATGTAAAAACCAGGGACCTATTATGCTCTCAGCTGTTCTATGTCGATATAAAAACTGGTCTTCCTGCCAGCTGACCGCTCCTCAGTAAGCACAAAAGGTCAGTGAGAGGGGACATTATCTGCCTTATCTACGATGCAATGTTTTCATTAATGCTGTTGCAGGTGCAGTACAGCAATCCTTCAAAAGTTGAATACACTATGGTCAAGGAGGCTGTTTGAACTTTAACTTCTTGGGTATTTTTACAAGAGTTTTGCCATAGCACATAATGTAAATAGAATTAATGCAGTCAATCTCTGTATAATTTGTTTATGTGAAACCAACGCAAACAAATTGAATGACTTTCTTTTAAAATAGGAACTGCACTTTTTTCACAACACCTATGTGAGACAAGAACACTTTTTACACACATTTTTAGGCATTCCAGTTTGTATTAGGCTCATACTTTACTCCTATACTGTACATACTCATACTAGACTGGAGCCTGCAGTGCCTTTGACTGGAAGTCTCTGCAGAGAGTGTAGAGGACGGCGGAAAAGATCATCAGGACTCCTCTTCCTCCTATCTAGGAGATCATAAAAAGCCGATGCCTGACTCAGAAAATCTGCACAGACTCCTCCCCCCCCCACCAAGGACTGTTTTCACTGCTGGACTCTAAGAAAGAGGTTCCGCAGCCTCCGAAGCAGAACCTCCAGGTTCTGTAACAGCTTCTTCCCTCAGGCCATAAAACTCTTGAATGCATCATATTAATCCCTTCAATTCCCCCCAAAAATGGATTAACTCGCTGGAATATAAAGACAATATACAAACGTAACATACATCCATAAATGTGGCTGCATATGCAAAAGTGCAATATATTTATCTGTACAGTAATCTATTTATTTATATCTGCACCTTATTGATTTTTTATCCTGCACTACCATGAGCTAATGCAACAAAATTGTGTTTTTATCTGTAGGGCCTACTGTAAAGTTCAAATTTAAATGACAATAAAAAGGAAGTCTAAGTCTAAGTCTAAGTCAAATACTAGATGGCTATTACTGCAGATAATGGAATTACACTATCGCCATTAGCTACTGTGCTAATTGATATTTTGTGTGCTTTTGAGTGATTTTACAGCATTTTTATAGTTCTGCTAGCTCAATATGAGTGTAATTATTGTATTATATTTATGCATGAGAATATTTTGTTGCAAACTGTGAGGTGTGTCTGTTAAAATCATGGTTGTTTTTACAAATGATGACGGATGTGAACAATAGCTTGCATTGTCTATGTGTGATGATGTACATGAGGTGTGGTTGTAATGCATGTCAATGAAAGGGCATTTTATGACTTTTCTTAATTTAATTACATGCTATAGTATAATTTTATTGTTATAATTGTATTGCATGTTTTTTGTATCTCTTTAATTTAGGTAGCCAGGGACTGGAGATGAAAATGAGGTATTTAGCAATAATCTGGTGCAGAACATATTTGTCTTTGAGTTTAATGTTTCTGCGCATTGTCCCTTCAAATGAAGACTAAACTAAACCAATGAAAGCAATGGACAAGCGTTGGGTGGTTTGAAACATTCCAAAAGTATCTACAGTGTTGTACCACAGTTCTTCCCTACACCTGACGCCACAAAGATCAACCGACAGGGTAAAGTGGATTTTATTTTCTATCCATAATCATTTATGGCTGGTAAAGTTAGCCTTAGGGCTTGTAACAGTGTGTGTGCGTGTCAGCAGAGCGGCTGATAATAAGGAGGACAGGTCAGCTCTTTGTGGTTGTTTTGGATTTGTTAACAAAAGGATAGTTAATCCATGCCCCATTTGTTATTTTTGTTTGATTTACAGTATTGAATAGCACTTAGTAAGTGTAAGTGTAACTTTCAACAACTTTAACAAAGTAACAGAAGTTTTTGATTAAAATATAGACTTTTGTTGAGGCTGTAATCTATTATCAATGTTTACTTTGTTTCTTTTGGCTAAATTTGCTCAGTATTCTAATTCAATTAAATTTAATTTAATGTTAATTTACGAACCCTGTTGAAGAATCAATTACCATATTTCCCCGATTAAAAAGCGCACCGGGATGTAATCCTCACCCACCAAATTTTAGAAGAAAAAAATAGTTTTCCATATATTAGCCGAACCTGACTATAAGCGGCTGATATATACGTTGTGAATAGAGTTATTTACATATAAATATTTTACGAATGTTTATTTACATACCATAATTGTTTCCAAATGGTGTCTTTAACATCGCAATAAAATGGCTGATCAAACAAAGCAGAGGACATTGTCATGGACCCACTAGCTGCAGAAGCTTGCTCTCAAATCAGCTTAACAGATTCAATAACTCCGAGGTGACGTCTTGGTGAGTTTACTGAGTAATTTGTAAAACTGAAACAATATGAAAATAATGCCATTGTAAGTTACTAATACTAACACAGACACTTTTAAACGTGTTGGTATATTAGCTCATGCTAACGACGCTAGCGTCATTACATTACGATAGCACATACAAATATGCATGAAAACAGACATCACACATGGAACGGTATAAACAGTTTTAGCTATGCTGTAAAACTTACAAACGTTGCTTGGAGTGATGAATGAAGAACCCATACGAGTCTAAAGGCTATGCATGGCTGGAAGACAAACACAGCAAAAGGAAGGACACCTGCAGTGAGCAAACTCATCCATATCACACACAATAAAACACTTTCCCGGTGTATTTGCTCGTTTGTTTTTTTGTTGTTGTTGTTTTTAAACTATTTTTAGTATAGCTGTTATCGGAGAAAATCCATAAATTAGCCGCACCGTCTTAAAAGAGTGGGTTTGTCAAAACGCACACACAAAGTGCATACAAGCAATAACATCGTGGTGAGGAAGAATGGCAAAAAAACAATAATTCTACTGGTTAATAAAGAGTGTGCATGAAGCACAATATGGAGGTATTTGGGATTCAAAACTAACAATAAATGTGACACGTTAAACAGGCAAGCGCAGCTCTGAAAATAAGAAACAGGCAGGTGCAGCTCAGAAAATAAGAAACATTTATTCAGGTATTAATATCACAGATTACATTACCAAACATCTTTGACAATCAAATCGTGATCGTAACAATTTACATTTTGTGTTATTAATGTGTGAAACTGGTATCTGAACACAGAAGTGTAGCTCCTCCTTTGAATGCAAGTGCTCCTGTAGCAGGAATACAAATTCTGTATTTTTACAAAATACAAAATCTGGCTAGCCACCAACTAGCAGGTTTTTTTTTTTTATTCTCATTAATAGTCTGTTTATTTTCTTTTTGTGCTGAGCTGTTTGAAAAAGCATAGTGTTTAAAAACATTTCAGTAAAGCACAGTAATTGTCCAATCACGGTAATGACAACTTGAAAATGATCTGTCCGGGTACACTTGACAATGATGAAAAATTATATTTATGTGCAATTAATCACAATTAATTTTAAGTTAACTATGTGCAAACTACGATTAATTGCAATTACATATTCTAATCGTCCTTCATTTTGGTTATTGATTTGTGATTTTTTTTACTTTCAATCCTAAACAATTTCAACAAACACTGTTTAATTTAGAATGTTTGTCAAGTCCTATCGGGTTCTTTTGGCTCATAGGACTCCTGAGGCAGCGGACATGTACCGACAGGCCAAGCGGTGTGCGGCTTCGGCGGTCGCGGAGGCAAAAACTCGGACATGGGAGGAGTTCGGGGAAGCCATAGAAAACGACTTCCGGACGGCTTCGAAGCGATTCTGGACCACCATCCGCCGCCTCAGGAAAGGGAAGCAGTGCAATATCAACACCGTGTACGGTGAGGATGGTGTTCTGCTGACCTCAAATGCGGATGTTGTGGATCGGTGGAGGGAATACTTCGAAGACCTCCTCAATCCCACCAACACGTCTTCCTATGAGGAAGCAGTGCCTGGAGAATCTGTGGTGGGCTCTCCTATTTCTGGGGCTGAGGTTGCTGAGGTAGTTAAAAAGCTCCTCGGTGGCAAGGCCCCGGGGGTGGATAAGATCCGCCCGGAGTTCCTTAAGGCTCTGGATGCTGTGGGGCTGTCTTGGTTGACAAGACTCTGCAGCATCACGTGGACATCGGGGACGGTACCTCTGGATTGGCAGACCGGGGTGGTGGTTCCTCTCTTTAAGAAGGGGAACCGGAGGGTGTGTTCTAACTATCGTGGGATCACACTCCTCAGCCTTCCCGGTAAGGTCTATTCAGGTGTGCTGGAGAGGAGGCTACGCCGGATAGTCGAACCTCGGATTCAGGAGGAACAGTGTGGTTTTCGTCCTGGTCGTGGAACTGTGGACCAGCTCTATACTCTCGGCAGGGTCCTTGAGGGTGCATGGGAGTTTGCCCAACCAGTCTACATGTGTTTTGTTGACTTGGAGAAGGCATTCGACCGTGTCCCTCGGGAAGTCCTGTGGGGAGTGCTCAGAGAGTATGGGGTATCGGACTGTCTGATTGTGGCGGTCCGCTCCCTGTATGATCAGTGCCAGAGTTTGGTCTGCATTGCCGGCAGTAAGTCGGACACGTTTCCAGTGAGGGTTGGACTCCGCCAAGGCTGCCCTTTGTCACCGATTCTGTTCATAACTTTTATGGACAGAATTTCTAGGCGCAGTCAAGGCGTTGAGGGGATCTGGTTTGGTGGCTGCAGGATTAGGTCTCTGCTTTTTGCAGATGATGTGGTCCTGATGGCTTCATCTGGCCAGGATCTTCAGCTCTCGCTGGATCGGTTCGCAGCTGAGTGTGAAGCGACTGGGATGAGAATCAGCACCTCCAAGTCCGAATCCATGGTTCTCGCCCGGAAAAGGGTGGAGTGCCATCTCCGGGTTGCGGAGGAGACCCTGCCCCAAGTGGAGGAGTTCAAGTACCTCGGAGTCTTGTTCACGAGTTTGGGAAGAGTGGATCGTGAGATCGACAGGCGGATCAGTGCGGCGTCTTCAGTAATGCGGATGCTGTATCGATCCGTTGTGGTGAAGAAGGAGCTGAGCCGAAAGGCAAAGCTCTCAATTTACCGGTCGATCTACGTTCCCATCCTCACCTATGGTCATGAGCTTTGGGTTATGACCGAAAGGACAAGATCACGGGTACAAGCGGCCGAAATGAGTTTCCTCCGCCGGGTGGCGGGGCTCTCCCTTAGAGATAGGGTGAGAAGCTCTGCCATCCGGGGGGAGCTCAAAGTAAAGCCGCTGCTCCTCCACATCGAGAGGAGCCAGATGAGGTGGTTCGGGCATCTGGTCAGGATGCCACCCGAACGCCTCCCTAGGGAGGTGTTTAGGGCATGCCCGACCGGTAGGAGGCCACGGGGAAGACCCAGGACACGTTGGGAAGACTATGTCTCCCGGCTGGCCTGGGAACGCCTCGGGATCCCCCGGGAGGAGCTGGACGAAGTGGCTGGGGAGAGGGAAGTCTGGGCTTCCCTGCTTAAGCTGCTGCCCCGGCGACCCGACCTCGGATAAGCGGAAGAAGATGGATGGATGGATGGATGGATGTTTGTCAAGCTGAGTGTTAGGATCCGCTGCTCGGATCACAGTTTGTTTACTTTTTAGTGTCACATGTGTTTTCAGCACCTTGTTTTTGTTTCTGTTGCCATGACGGCAGATTGTGCTCACCTGCCTCTGGTTAGCGTTCGGGACGCGCACCTGTTGCCCGAGCGCTAATCAGAGGGCTATTTAGTCTTCGCCCGGGCGGCACTCTGCCTGGCTTCCTAATTTGCTTTTACGCAACAGCTAACGACCACTTTGTTTCCTGCTAGCTTTCAGGCTATGTTATTTTTGATTGCTAGCTCCCACGCTAACCCCTTTGTTTTTGTCTTTTGTGCTATTTACACGTCTTTGTTTTTTTCCCTGATATGATTTATTTGCTTAAATAAATCATTTTCCTACCTGCACGCTGTGTCCGAAGCCGTCTGCATCCCTGGGAGAACACCTCGCACCACGATACGACCCCGTCGTTACAGTAGGAAGCCAGCAAGAAGTTCTCCCGCAGCGAGCACGTCGGAGGAGATGGACGAAGGTGCGTGGATGGTGTTGCGAGCGATGGAGGCGGAGACTCTCCGCTATTCCCCCTCGGAGCGCCAGGACCTGATCTGGGGTCCTAACGGAAAGTTGGTCCCAATCCACTCCGTTTGGCCCGAGGACATCGCCACACCTCCGCACCACCGGACGCGTCAGCAAAGACGGAAGCCACCCAAGAGGTCTTCACTTCGCTGCCAAGACGCGCCACTCCCTCAAACTCCTCCACCGGTACACAGCAAGCTACATTCAGCCCAAGATTCCCCTCTTCAAAGGTCTGTTAATCCCATCAACTACCTTACCGAAGATTGTTATGACTGGCCTGTCAATCACTGGGACTGCAGCTATGACGTCATTCCGTCGGCACCCCCTGATGACACGCCGCTTGATGACGTTGTCCCGTCCATTTTGGATGACGTCATAGACAAAGACATTTTTAGACATTCTGTCAATTCTTTCTACCAGCCATTTACAAGTGACTTTAATTCTGCAATTAAACATTATCAGGACATTTTTGCGAAATGTAAATCTAGTCAGTCCCAGTCACCTGACTTTCTAGCTCCACCCCCTGTGACTATTGCTCCGCCCACTGCACATATTTTTTCCCCCTGTGCTCCCACCCAGTCTCAAGTGGGGGGTGACAATAGACATTTTGGACATTTTAAAGGGGAGGAGTATACCCCCCTCCTGACCTCCCTCCACCCACCCTTGAAGACGGTTCCAAACCGCAAGGAGCGCGTCTGGGATCCGCTTTTTGAGGGGGTGGCTAGTACTGGGAGCTGTGCGAGTGGGGTGGCACAACGGCGTGCTAAGCCGCAACCTCCTGCTCGGCCACCGCCACCTGTCTTTCGGCGCGCTAAGCCGCAACCTCCTGCTCGGCCACCGCCACCAGTCCGTCTGCGTGCTAAGCCTCAACCTCCTGCTCGGCCACCACCACCTGTCCTTCGGCGGGCTAAGCCACAACCTCCTGCTCGGCCACCGCCACCGGTCCGTCTGCGTGCTAGACCGCAACCACCTGCCCGGCCGCCACCACCGGTTTTTCGGCCTGCTAAGCCGCAACCGCCAGCTAGGCCACCTGCACCTAAGCTAGTGCCAAGGCTAAGGCTAGCACCAGCTCCACCACAGGTTCCAGTACCTGCACCTCGGCTGGTTCCCACACCAGTACCTGCACCTCGGCTGGTTCCCACACCAGTACCTGCGCCTCGGCTGGTACCCGCACCAGTACCTGCGCCTCGGCTGGTTCCCGCACCAGCACCTGCTCCTCGACTGGTTCTCGCACCAGCGCCTGCTCCTCGACTGGTTCTCGCACCAGCGCCTGCTCCTCGACTGGTTCTCGCACCAGCGCCTGCTCCTCGACTGGTTCTCGCACCAGCGCCTGCTCCTCGACTGGTTCTCGCACCAGCGCCTGCTCCTCGACTGGTTCTCGCACCAGCACCTGCCACGACAGCGACTCCTGCTGCTACGACAGCGACTCCTGCTGCCACGACAGCGACTCCTGCTGCCACGACAGCGACTCCTGCTGCCACGACAGCGACTCCTCCAGCTGCCACGACAGCGACTCCTCCGGCTGCCACGGCGACGTCGACACCTACCGCTTCCACGGCGACGTCTCAGCGACCTCGAGTGGCCCGGCGGCGCAAGCGGAAAGCAGGTCCCCGCATGCAGCCCTCGAGGTCAGTGAAGGGACGCCAGTGGCGCAAACAGCAGCGACATCCAAGACTTTGTTGCAGGACTCAGAGGCTGCTGAAATTCTGGCGCCACTCACGCCCACCTTCTCGGCGGCCACGAATGTGGCCTTACCGTGGTCGCCCGCCTCGCCCGCCTCGCCCGCCTCGCCAGCGGCGGCGGCGTTCCATTCGCCGCCGCCACCTGACCCTTCCCCAGTGGATTCGGGGACACGTGGCCTGGCGACCCACCACCAAGTCCTCCCCCCGCCCGCCCTTGACTCGTGAACTATTGCTTGTTTTTTTTGGGTTCCTGTTGTTTTTTTGTTTTCAAGGGACATCTGGAATCTGTCCTTTTTGGGGGGGGTACTGTTAGGATCCGCTGCTCGGATCACAGTTTGTTTACTTTTTAGTGTCACATGTGTTTTCAGCACCTTGTTTTTGTTTCTGTTGCCATGACGGCAGATTGTGCTCACCTGCCTCTGGTTAGCGTTCGGGACGCGCACCTGTTGCCCGAGCGCTAATCAGAGGGCTATTTAGTCTTCGCCCGGGCGGCACTCTGCCTGGCTTCCTAATTTGCTTTTACGCAACAGCTAACGACCACTTTGTTTCCTGCTAGCTTTCAGGCTATGTTATTTTTGATTGCTAGATCCCACGCTAGCCCCTTTGTTTTTGTCTTTTGTGCTATTTACACGTCTTTGTTTTTTTTCCCTGATATGATTTATTTGCTTAAATAAATCATTTTCCTACCTGCACGCTGTGTCCGAAGCCGTCTGCATCCCTGGGAGAACACCTCGCACCACGATGCGACCCCGTCGTTACACTGAGCCTATTTTAACAAAACTCTAATACATACTGTATTGGTACAGGCCCTAAACTATTTACTCGTGAATTATTTAATATGGATTTTTCTGTATAGATTCAATAAAACCAGGGCTTTCTTGCTCGTTTTGTCCACCAAGAATTATGTGTTTATTCTTCCCCTTGTGTAAAATGGCACCACTGTATAGGCATTAAACAGTTTTATATCTGACAGGTTCATGTACTGGAAGACAGAGTGATAACACGTCTGCAACTGGGTGAAACAAGCTGTTTTGGGCTGCACAGAATGTTTGTGGACATCTTGTTTGACCAGGAATAATCTGCAATTAAGAACGATTGCAAAAAAGTCAAGGTGGAAAGGTCTGATGAGAGTGTTGCCTTTTAAACTGCTGCTCACTGTTTGTTTACAGAGCAATCAGTCAATCAATCAACCAATCAAAGTTTGTTTACATAGCCCTTAATCACAAGTGCCACAAAGGGCTTTGTGTTGTAATGTCGTAGAAAGCAAAAAAAAAATGTAAACATCTAACATTTGTGTAGCATGTTCATCATGTCTGTGCAGTGTGTTGATGTGCACACAAGCACTGTGATTGTTGTGTTGCTGAAAAAACTCATCATTATCATTAAATGTATTACATCCAGACTGTATGCAATTACAACATAGGGAAGTGCACAAGTGAAAATTTACAGAGGTACAGCAAAATTGTTTTTTAATGAATATTTAAAACCTAACTTGCATAGATTTGGAGATTACTCTATAAACTCAACAGAAAGTACCAATAACAGGAGAGAGTCAAATGCCCTTGGGGTCTTTGTTGCACTCATGAAAAGGGAATCGATGTGTACTGGGTTTTGTTGTATTAATGAACGTTTGCGTAACAACAGAAACAGCAGTTTAGAATTTCCGTCACACTGCACTGGTCCAAATATGTGTAAATGACAGCG
Organism: Entelurus aequoreus; assembly: GCF_033978785.1. Taxonomy (NCBI): domain Eukaryota; kingdom Metazoa; phylum Chordata; class Actinopteri; order Syngnathiformes; family Syngnathidae; genus Entelurus; species Entelurus aequoreus. The sequence continues at coordinate 32,346,702 of NC_084738.1, forward strand.
GCCATTAAAGGCCTACTGAAACCCACTACTACCGACCACGCAGTCTGATAGTTTATATATCAATGATGAAATCTTAACATTGCAACACATGCCAATACGACCGGGTTAACTTATAAAGTGCAATTTTAAATTTCCCGCTAAACTTCCGGTTGAAAACGTCTATGTATGATGACGTATGCGCGTGACGTCAATCGTTGAAACGGAAGTATTCGGACACATTGTATCCAATACAAAAAGCTCAGTTTTCATCGCAAAATTCCACAGTGTTCTGGACATCCTTGTTGGTGAATCATTTGCAATTTGTTTAATGAACAATGAAGACTGCAAAGAAGAAAGCTTTAGGTGGGATCGGTGTATTAGCGGCTGGCTGCAGCAACACAACCAGGAGGACTTTGACTTGGATAGCAGACGCGCTATCCGACGCTAGCCGCCGACCACACGGATGATCGGGTGAAGTCCTTCGTCGCTCCGTCGATCGCTGGAACGCAGGTGAGCACGGGTGTTGATGAGCAGATGAGGGCTGGCGTAGGTGGATAGCTAATGTTTTTAGCATAGCTCTGTGAGGTCCCGTTGCTGAGTTAGCTTCAATGGCGTCGTTAGCAACAGCATTGTTAAGCTTCGCCATGCTGGAAAGCATTAACCGTGTAGTTACAGGTCCATGGTTTAATAGTATTGTTGATTTTCTGTCTATCCTTCCAGTCAGGGGTTTATTTCTTTTGTTTCTATCTGCAGTTAAGCCCAATGCTATCACGTTAGCTTTGTAGCTAAAGTGCTTCGCCGATGTATTGTCGTGGAGATAAAAGTCACTGTGAATATCCATTTCGTGTTCTCAACTCTCATTTTCAAGAGGATATAGTATCTGAGGTGGTTTAAAATACAAATCTGGGATCCACAATAGAAAAAGGAGAGAGTGTGGAATCCAATGAGCCAGCTTGTACCTAAGTTACGGTCAGAGCGAAAAAAGATGCGTCCTGCACTGCACTCTAGTCCTTCACTTTCACGTTCCTCATCCACGAATCTTTCATCCTCGCTCAAATTAATGGGGTAATCGTCGCTTTCTCGGTCCGAATCGCTCTCGCTGCTGGTGTAAACAATGGGGAAATGTGAGGAGCCTTTCAACCTGTGACGTCACGCTACTTCCGGTACAGGCAAGGCTTTTTTTATCAGCAAAGTACCGTATTTTCCGGACCATAGGACGCAGCGATGAATGGTCTATGTTCGATCGTTTTTCTTATATAAGGCGCATTAAAGGAGTTATATTATTTATTTATTTTTTCTAAATTGACAGCACTTCCTTGTGATCTACATAACATGTAATGGTGGTTCTTTGGTCAAAATGTTGCATAGATTATGTTTTACAGATCATCTTCAAGCCGCTTTCTGACGGTCGCTTACTGATGCGCCGTTTTGTGGGCGGTCTTATTTACGTGGCTCACCTTCGGCAGCGTCTTCTCCCTGTCATCTTTGTTGTAGCGGTGTAGCGTGCAAGGACGGGAGTGGTAGAAGTGTCAAAAGATGGAGCTAACTGTTTTAATGACATTCAGACTTTACTTAAATCAATGACGGAGCAGCATCTCCTCATCCGGAAACAACACCTGAAATGTGTCCCGTGAAAAACCGTCCGACAGGAACTCTCTAATAACTAAAGTTCCTTGGGTATGTTTTAACTAAAACATTTTGAAAGATATTTGAGCGCCGTGTGTAATGTTCTATATTTCAATGTAACGTATAAAATGTTGGTGTTGTTTACTTGAGTCATACTGCCATCATATTGCAGTCTACACGTATCTCTTATGTTTGACTGCCATCTACTGGTCAAACTTATCATTACACCATGTACTAAATAAAATTGCTTTGAGGTCGGTAAGCAAAACCAGAAATATTCCGTACATTAGGCTCAACGGGTTATAAGGCCCAATGTTGAGTTTTGAGAAAAAAAATAAACATTTTAAGTGCGCCTTATAGTCCGGAAAATACGGTACACGGATTCAGACTTTAAAGTGTGATGAATCCGATTAGTCGATTAATTTAAACAAACTAATCGATCGGTTACTTGCTTACTAAAATAAACATCCAGCTTTCACACCGTCACAATACTTCTGCTACACATGTCTCATACGCGGTTATTTACAGCTTACCTGTAACAACAGAAATAGCAGATTGATTATTATACACTGCGTTGGTGCAAATATGTCTCAATGAAATAATTGTAGTCTTCCTCTACTGGTGAGAATACACAAGTGAAGTGAAGTGAATTATATTTATATAGCGCTTTTCTCTAGTGACTCAAAGCGCTTTTACATAGTGAAACCCAATATCTAAGTTACATTTAAACCAGTGTGGGTGGCACTGGGAGCAGGTGGGTGAAGTGTCTTGCCCAAGGACACAACTGCAGAACTTCCATCATGCATGATAATACTAAAAATGTTAGCAAAAATAGACATTTTTATGAACCTCTCAATTACTTGTGGTTTTGTATTCATTGGCGGGGATCTACCTTACAGTATATTGCCTTTAATCAAAAAGCAATCTAAATTGGAGCACTTGCTTTAGTTTTACTTCATTTGTGCCATGATCACTTATAACAGTTTGGACTCTTGTGTTGTTTTTCCTGTGATTTTTGGTTTTAGTTTTGGTCCAGTGTTCTTATTTTTCATTACACTCCCTGTTTGCGTTATTGTCAGCCACTTTTCCTCAGGCTTGAGCACTGTTTCTCCACACTTGGTAATGTTTAGTGATCTGCCTCTGATCACCAATCAGGAGGGTTTGTTTGCCAGTTCCGCCCTTTTGTCCGCGCTTTTGTTTCTACATCCTGTTTGTATGTCAGCGATCTACTCTTGCTTTGCCTTATTTTTGCTATTTGAATGTCCCCCATGGTCCGCAGCTTACTTTCTTAGTACCTAATAAACGGACCTTCTACTTACTTGCACATCTCTGAATCCTGGGGTCACGTCCCCAGCAACCATTTAAGCATGTAACAATTTGAACATTGTCTGTACACTTAATAAATGTTTTATGATAGTAACAGCTTGAATAAAGCATCTCAGTGTGCTTTGCTGAAAGAAAGCTAGCATATGAAACCAACACTGAGAACAATAAAATAATGTTAAATGGTTTATTACTTGAAATGCTGGCCATTTCCAATGATGTCAAAGCCATATGAAAGTATCAAATAGACCCAAGACTAAACGCAGGCTTTACAGCATTTTTAAATATTTGAAAAATATATCAATATAATCTCTGATATTTAGACTCCATCCACATTCAGATGTTTGTGTTTTGCTTACGGATGTAGTGAAAGCAGTAGCTTTACTTAAAATTAATAATTCAAACTAGGGTTGTACAGTATACCGGTATTAGTATAGTACCGTGATACTAATGAATCATTTTCGGTTCTATACCGTTTCTGAAACGTACCGGTCCCTCAGTCCGTCCCCCCCCCCCCCCCCCCCCCGCCAGCGTCGAAGTCACGTCGAGACACTGCTGGTTTACGAGCAGACGAGCATGTTCGGCGGCACACGATCACAGAGTACTTACAAGCAGACACAGTGTGTAGACAGAAAAGGGAGAACGGACGCATTTTGGCTTAAAAACTAACGATAAAAGTGAAGTTATAACACTGAAACGCCCTCAGGAAGAGGTGCTTTAAGACATGGCTAGCTAGCGGCTAACGTCCATCCACCGTCGGCAGTGTTTTAGCGACGTCCAAAATCACTAATCCCGGTCTCCATGGCGACAAATAAAGTAAGTTTCTTATGAGTATCATCCCTGCAGGACGAGGAATAGCTAAACATGCTTCACTACACACCGTAGCTAACCGGCGTCAAAATGTAAACAAACGCCATTGGTGGACCTACACCTAACATCCACTGTAATGATATCAGGTACAGGCACGTATCTAGTCGATACTACTATGATTACGTAGATATTTTTTGGCATCACATCTTCTTTCGTTTTCTAAAAATGTATATTATGTTTATAAACTCAGGAAATATGTCCCTGGACACATGAAGACTTTGAATATGACCAATGGATGATCCTGTAACTACTTGGTATCGGATTGATACCCAAATTTGTGGTATCATCCAAAACTAATGTAAAGTATCAAACAACATGTGGAGAGGCGGGGCCGGCAGTCCGACAGCGAGGCAGGGCACACCGGAGCCCGTTCCAAGATGGCGGCGAGGAGGCGTGGACGGCGAGCAAGCAGTGAGGCGGGGCGCGCCGGGATCGACGCCGTAAATCATATCAGGTGCATGGAGCGCCCACCTGGCACAGCCATGAACGACGAGAGAGAGAGAGTTGGAGAGTCCGAAGCAGACGCAGCGCGCAAGAGACCGAGAGCCAGACGGAGACAACGACGTGGTGCTAAAAAGCAAACGCCGAAGCGAGCAGAGCAAGGTGGAGCTGAAAAGCGACCCGAAGCAAGAAGACGCAGCTTTTTGAAAGAATAAAGAAAAGTCAAAACCTGCTCGACAATGTCCTTCCTTGGTGGTCCTGAGAACCCGCACGACAGCCAGAAACTGTCACACAACAGAAGAATAAGTGATTATTACATTTTAACAGAAGTGTAGATAGAACATGTTAAAAGAGAAAGTAAGCAGATATTAACAGTAAATGAACAAGTAGATTAATAATTCATTTTCTACCACTTGTCCTTAATAATGTTGACAAAATAATAGAATGATAAATGACACAATATGTTACTGCATACATCAGCAGCTAAATTAGGAGCCTTTGTTTGTTTACTTACTAGTAAAAGACAAGTTGTCTTCTATGTTCACTATTTTATTTAAGGACTTAACTGCAATAAGAAACATATGTTTAATGTACCCTAAGATTTTTTGTTAAAATAAAGCCAATAATGCAATTTTTTTGTGGTCCCCTTTATTTAGAAAAGTACCGAAATAAATTTAGTACCGGTACCAAAATATTGGTATCATTACAACACTAATTTAAACCAAAACCCAACGTTTGCTCTTTTACGGAAATTTAAAAAAATGATTGTCATCACTATAAGGTCGATAGCTTTAGTCAGAGCTTTATTTTAACAATCTTCACTGCCATTAATTAGTAATGGCGGATAGTCGGATGTATCATTGACTCCTTGTTGTTACGGCGCACGCCCAGTCTGCTTCTCCCTCCTCAGCAGCAGCACTTAGAGGCTCTGCTGCAAGCACCGCAGGACACGCCCCCACACGCCTCCACAGCTGGAGGCAATCCTCAATCAACACACCTGGTCTTGACGAGAGGCAGCAGCATAAAGGCTCACTCCGCTGACTACTCCACGCCGGAACGTAGCTCTGATTCAGTAAGCTTCACGTCTCTGGCTCCTCACCTGTGTCTCTCTCTTTTGCTCACTTTGTCTCCCTCGTGCCTAGTCCTTATTTGTCCTTGTCATCTCCTGTTCCCACAGTACCTCCGTGTCTCCGCAGTGAGCTGTGCGCCTCACCTGCCGATAGTGATGGGTTGATGAGGCCTCATGAAGCGTTTCGACACATTGCAAAACTGTATTGATACTGTGTCGATACTGTGTCACTAAATACTGACATCTGCTGGACATTAAAAATCCCTACAGGCAACCTATGGACCGACTCAACTGACACTGATTTTATGACCTAGTATATACAATAATATAAACCAAGTCATTGTATTTCATTTAGGATTATTTCATATCTTCATTTAAATAAAAATATATTTTTATCTTTTTTAGATACAGTCAAATAATGTGAACATGTATCATGACTAGGATGGTAGAAGGTGGGGATTGAACCCCAGTAACCGATTGCTGGCACGGCCACGCTACCAACTTCGCCACGCCGTCATTCCTGTACCTTCTCTAGTAACAGTAGTGATGGGTCCACACAGATGCATAGGCGCATGCGTCGAGCTCATAGAGCGAAACCCTGTGTCGGTGCGCGTACCGCTTTTAGAAAGTCACGTGACCGATCATGAGCTGCTTTGGTCACGTGACCGATACGCGAACTGTATCGCACTGACGCCTCTGTGCCATGTGAGCAACATTCCCTCTAAGGTGCGCGCCTGCGCAATTGCGCAGTGCTCTAGCGTCCTCCGCGCACACCGTGCGCCGCACAGCCAATATATGCCTCGCACCAAATCAAACCCATCTGAATTCTAAACAAAATAAACACATTTATTCTGTGTAATTTTGAAATGCAACTTTGAGTGACAGTGACAACAAGCGGCCCTAATGGTGTTCGTCAACAACACGCATTGCGCCGCTTCCTAATAAACACAGTTTGGCGCGCAGGCGTCAGTGCGATACAGTTCATGAGCGGTCACGTGACCAGAACAGCTCATGAGCGGTCACGTGACCAAAACAGCTCGTGTTCGGTCACGTGACTTTCTAAAAGCGATACGCGCACCGACACAGGGTATCGCTCTATGAGCTCGACGCATGCGCCGATGCATCGGTGTTGCCGGACCCATCACTACCTGCCGATCTTCCCCCTGGACTCTGACTGCCTTCCTCGACCTTCGACCCCTCGCTTGGATCCCAAACCTCTTTTGCTTCGCCCATTCTGGACTTGTTTGCTGCCACAACCAACACGCACTTACAACAACCGCTGGTAACATATATTTGGTTAACTTCCACACATAGCCCTGCATACACACACATAGTAGCATACACACCCTACGTAATCATCAAGCTCAAATAAAACCCGTTGAGCTAGACCACCTGTTGTCGTGCCGTCTCCTTCCCCTTGTCGTATGTAACACTTGTCAGATAATAACACTTGGAGAGTATCTGTATTTCATGTATGTTGGCACATGTTCCCGTCTTTGATAGTCTCGTGCAGGGGTCTCATACTCGTGGCCCGCTGGCCAATATTTTGTGGCTGCCTAGTAACTTCATAGTGTAGTTGCAGCCTGCCCACTCTGGGCGGCTATTAGTATAATATGATATTGCAATCTTGAATTTCATTCGAAAGAACAATACACACGAAAAAAAACATCACAACAAACACACATTGGGCCACACAAAGAGCAACTTCCTGTTAGCAAGCCAGACCATCTCCTGGGGGCCGTATATGTCGGATTGAACTGACGTTGAGGAAATAAAGACTTGTAGTCTGTATAAACCTACACATACAGTACATCCGGAAATTGTTCACAGCGCTTCACCTTTTCCACAATTTAGTTACAGCCTTATTCCAAAATGGAATACATTTATGTTTGTCCTCAAAATTATACAGACAATACAGCATAATGACAATGTAAATAACTATTTTTTAATTGTGTGCATTTATTTAAAAACACAAAGTAAAAAAAGCACATTTACATAATTATTCACTGCTGTTGCTCAATACTTTGTTAATGCACCTTTGGCAGCAATTAGAGCCTCAAGTCTTATTGAATACGATGCCACAAGCTTGGCACACCTATCTTTGGGCAGTTTTGCCCATTCCTCTTTGCAGCACCTCTCAAGCTCCATCAGGTTGGTTGGGAAGCGTTGGTTTTCATCCAGGATGTCTCTGTCCATTGCTGCATTCATCTAAGTTTAGTCAGGAAGGGGACCAATAGCCCGATGGTCACTTTGTCAGAGCTACAGCATTCCTCTGTGGAGAGAGGAGAACCTTCCAGAAGGACAACCATCTCTGCAGAAATCCACCAATCAGGCCTGTATGGAATAGTGGCGAGACAGACACCATTTTTTAGTACAAGTTTGCCAAAATGCACCCGAAAGACTCCCAGACCATGAGAAACAAAAGTCTCTCAGGTGTTACCCTGTAATTGGCAAATACATGGTGTCACTGTGCATAAAAGGCCTACAAGTGGCTTTGCTAAACACACCAGCCAGTGTTAAAAACCTTGTTTTGAGGGCACACAATATTTAAAAGGGATGACTGAGTCTTGTCCCAAACAGTGCCAAGGTCTACGAATGTTGCAGCAGCCACACATAGTCAAGCTCAAATCTGATGCAGACCCATTTTCACTAGCAACGTCGAGATGTGTTCCCATTTCTTCACTTGGCAAAGTGAAGCAGGAGTTGGGGAAAAAAATTGATAAGTTATGAGTCTTCTCAAAGGTGGAAGAGCCAACAGAGTGGTATTTTGGAATGGTGCTGGGGACATAAAAAAGTGATCTGTTTTTTCAAAGTTTTGAAATTATATATAAAGTCACACTTTTTACATACACTTGTAAAGAACATAATGTCAAACACCAGTTCCATTGGCAGGAAAACAGGCCCACCACCATGTTTGACGGTAGGCTTAGTGTTCCTTGGATCAAATGCCTCACCTTTTCTCCTCCAAACAAATTGCTGGGTATTGTGGCCAAATAGCTACATTTTTGTTTCATCTGACCACAGAACTTTCATCCAGAAGGTCTTATCTTTGTCCATGTGATGTCCGATGAAACAAAAATTGAGCTGTTTGGCCACAATACCCAGCAATATGTTTGGAGGAGAAAAGGTGAGGCCTTTAATCCCAGGAACACCAACCCACCGTCAAGCATGGTGGTGGTAGTATTATGTTATGGGCCTGTTTTGCTGCCAATGGAACTGGTGCGTTAAATGGGACAATGAAAAAGGAGGATTATCTCCAAATTCTTCAGGACAACCTAAATGATCAGCCCGGAGGTTGGGTCTTAGGCACACTTGGGTGTTCCAACAGGACAATGACCCCAAACCCATGTCAAAAGTGGTAAAGGAATGGCTAAATAGGCTAGAATTAAGGTTTTAGAATGGCCTTCCCAAAGTCCTGACTTAAACGTGTGGACAATGCTGAAGAAACAAGTCCACGTCAGAAAACCAACACATTTAGCTGAACTGCACCAATTTTGTCAAGAGGAGTGGTCAAAAATTCAATCAGAAGCTTGCCAGAAGCTTGTGGATGGCTACCAAAAGCGCCTTATTGCAGTGAAACTTGCCAATGGACATGTAACCAAATATTAACATTGCTGTATGTATACTTTTGAACCAGCATATTTGGTCACATTTTCAGTAGACCCATAAGAAATTCATAAAAGAACCAAACTTCATGAATGTTTTTTGTGACCAACAAGTATGTGCTCCAATCACTCTATCACAAAAAAATAAGAGTTGTAGAAATGATTGGAAACTGATTGATTGATTGAGACTTTTATTAGTAGATTGCACAATACAGTAAATATTCAGTACAATTGACCACTAAATGGTAACACCCGAATAATTTTTCAACTTGTTTAAGTCGGGGTCCACATTAATCAATTCATGGTATTGGTAACTCAAGACACCCATGACATTATGTCATACTTGCCAACCTTGAGACCTCCGATACCGGGAGGTGGGGGTGGGGGGTGGGGCGGGGCGTGGTTAATAGGGGAGTACTATATTTACAGCTAGAGTTCACCAACTCAAGTATTTCATATATATATATATATATATATATATATATGAAATACTTGACTTTCAGTGAAACTTGAATTTCAGTGTTCCGGAGGCTATCCAGTAGATGTCAGTATTGTCCTGTTTAACTTCTCCGTTCATGAGTATGAGTATATCATTTCCGCCACCGTGTTCAATGGAGAAGTCTGTTCTACAAAATGTACAGGCAACATAATTACATACCCCTTCCCCTTCGAAATGTCCTGGATGAACTGAAATTCTTGTTTCCATTCGTTTTGGAACTTGCAGGCGTATTTCTTCATCTTGCTCATCGACGGCGTCGCCATGTCTGTAACTTCCTCGTTTTTCTGCTTCGTCTCCTTGTTGTGTGCGCAGTTGTGCACTCTACTCTCTAAAAGCCGTAGATGTTATGACGTCATTGGGCAGGCAAGCTGTTTATATTGTGGGAAAGCGGAAGTGAGAACAGGCTGTCCCCACTCAGGTCCACATTGAGCTGGAGGGGGCGTGGCCTCCGGCTCCGGCTGAATACCGGGAGTTTGTCGGGAGAAAATTTCTGCCTGGAGGTTATCAGGAGAGGCGCTGAATACCGGGAGTCTCCCGGTAAAACCGGGAGGGTTGGCAAGTATGCATTATGTTCTTTACAAGTGTATGTAAACTTTTGATCGCAATGATTACTGGTAAATGTCTTGGTATAACATTCTTGTGTTTTTTGTTAAATGGAAGATGGGGTGTATCCTCTTCTACTCGTGTACTTTTATTTTGAAGGGCGGACCGCAGCTACAGGATGCAACCGGGAGAAAATCGAATATGTCAGATTTACAGTCACTGACGTTGAGGAAATAAAGACTTGCATTGTGGATCAAGCCTTGCCCTCCGAATGAACCCACTTATACAGTGTACACAACATACGGCATATACTTGCCCTGTGATTGACTAGCGACAAGTCCAGGGTGGAGTCTGCCTTTTCCCTGAAGTCATCAGGGATAGTCCCCAGCTCCCAGCAACCCTGAACAAAATAAGCCATAGAAAACGAATGAGTGTATAGGTAGCATGTTCCCCAACCTTTTTTCCACCAGGGAGCGGTTTATTTTGTGTGTTATTTTCACGGACCGGCTTTCTACGTGTGGCAGATAAAAACAGCAAAAAAATGAGCATGAGATAGGCTCCAGCTCCCCCCACGACCCCTGAAAGGGACAAGCGGTAGAAAATGGATGGATGGATGAAAAATTTGCATTTGACTACAATCTGGCACATTAACATTTTATAAGTCCATTAATGTGCATTGTTCCATGTACTATAACAAAGGAGTTGTAATATACATCTAGTAATAAGCTTATTGGTGTATTTAGTGGGACAGGCGAAAGTTAAGAAAATGCAGTAGAGTATTAGATAATTATTGTTTCTGTGCGGCCCGGTAGCAAATACGTCACGGACCGGTACCGGTGGTTGGGGATCACTGGTCTACATAATATGTATTGGATATGCTTAGGTGTAAATTTCAGTCAGTAAATATGAAAATCATCATACTGTAGGTCCCCTTTAACCTACATTGGATTGGTTTTAGTATCTTTAATGTACATGCGTCCCTCATTTGTGGCACGCCCAATATCCAATAATGTATTTTGTTGATAAATAAATTATCTGATTTAAGAATATCCAGGCCAAGAAAGAACAAACTGCAGGTTGAAAACAACCCTTGGGCAGCACTTTGGACAACACTCATGGTTTAATGTGATTTGCGACTTGATTTTACCGATTACATTTTATTAATTCATGCAATTTAGAATCCACTCTTTTGGGATTATGATAACTATACTGTGACGATTACGCATCGCTACAGTAGTGACCCTAAGATGCGGAAACAGGATACAACGTGCAAGTAAGATAAACATTTAATAACAAAACACTTAGGAATATTGCAGCAGGGAAGTGCACAGGAAGCATAAAAAAAGGTAAACAATGAAATACAAAGTAACAAATCCTAACACTCCAGCCCTTTCTTAAGTGTAGGGCTGGAAACAACAGTAAACTCAGTAACACAATACACAATTCAAAATAGGGTCAGACTTGATGTAACACGTCCTGACAGTAGCTCCTCTTCCACAAATGGATTTCATACAAATTTGTCCCAGAAGCAAAAATGTGCAAAAACAAAGGAGGGTGAAGGGAGGACTTATAGGAAAGTCGCCAGGTTGTGTGACTCTGCAGCCAGCGAGGGTGAGCAGCCAGTCGAACACGGCCGCAGCTGGCGAAGAGGAGGATCAGCAGCGCATGACGAGCGCCCCAGCAGCAGCGGAGGTCCATGCACAAGACCCGGGTGTTGCTGTTGCTGGTGCGGGGGGCATCCATGGAACGGCCAACAAGGAGACAAACGTACAAACGTTTGTACAAGGAATGGGTGTTCCAGCAGCTCCAGAGGTCCACGCCCAAGTTCCTAGCGACGCCCCACCTGGCCCGCAGAGTAGGGACGGTTTTGGGCTTTGGAGAGCCGGAACCAAAGGAAGTCGGGCATTGGAAAGCCGGGATGCAGGTACCGGCGAAGCTTGGACTGTGGAAAGCTGGGCAGCTGGCACCGGCATAGGTCAGGCTTAAGAAAGCCGAGGAGCGGGCACCAGCGGAGCTTGGGGAAGCGGGAGTGAGCTTGGCTTGTGGTGGAACCGCACAAGTCTAGCTTGGAAGTCTTCCAGAAATTGTGTGGTCCAAAAAGCCGTCAACGACGGGGCGTCTTCACGACGTCACTCGTTGGCTGAATCATTCTGTCACAATTACGCATCGTTACGGTAGTTGTGACTGAAAGATGTGGAGACTGTAAACGATGTGCAGGTAAGAAAAATATTTAATAACAATAGTGCAGCAGGGAAGTGCACAAGGAGCATAAAGGAGCTCGACAATGCAATATAAAGAAACAAATCATAACAATCCAGCCCGGTCTGATATGTAAGGATGCCTGATTGGCAACCCGGAACAGGTGTGCTCAGGATGCCAGGTGACGAAGACAGTTCTCAGGCAAAAGGAATGGTGGAGCCAAACAGGAAGTGGAACTAAAATACAAGCATCGGAAAAAAAAAAAAAGGAAACTGAGAAAAACAATTTAAAAAAAAATATATATATAAAATCAGGCCAGACGCAACAGATCCTGAAATACGAATTATAAACTATATATTTCTTGAGTGCAAAACAAAATTTACTTTACACAATTTTGTGTAGGAATAATCACAATAATAAAAACAACCTCTGAGTTTACTGAACTGAAATCACTACAAGTGCATTTTCATGTTGTGCTGTATATCCAGATGTCATTTATCTATATTGGAGCAAATGTAGTATACTGTCGCTCAAATGCTGGGGTTTTAATCTCCATCAGTGTATATAAATGATAGCTCTATTTATGCGGGGGTAAAGTTGCCTAAGGTGCCTTTTAGAAGGTTTATCACATTATTTGGTGTTCCTGTGCACACATAAAGACAGATGAGTGTGGTTTGATTTAGCACCTTGTGTCTATAAGATTTATGCTGCGAAATAATCCCTTTTGTTACACTTGAACTGTTTCTTATAATCACCATCCAACCCTGCTCGGCATTTGTATCATTTTGGCATTTGTGCGATTTTACTCAAGGAAATAAAAACTCTGGTCTGTGTTTGCTATTTAATATTTAAAAATGTATACATAAATATAAGTATATATCTGTGTGTGTATATGTATATATTTATAGATGTTTCTTAGTAGTTTCATTTCGCCTCACTGTTTTGTTTACTCCCACCTGAGCCAGATGGCACCCTCTTGTAAGGCACACTTGCCAGAAGGCAAACACACACGTACACGCACTCTCTCACACACAAACACACACACACACACACATATATATGGGAAATGCTTCAAACAAACAAGCCCACATGATGGTGTGTGTGTTGTTGTTTTTTCACACCGCTCATAATAAATTGCCGAGTAGCTGACATCTCCCACCTCCATTCATAACAGAGGTAGAAGTATTTAGTTTGCTTTGTTCCGGTTATGTGCCTCAAAAGTGCAAACTCCAGAAAAAAGAAAAAAACAATTTTCCACCTGAGCACTTGATTTTGTGAGGTGACTGCTGCTGGCTTTGTTGTTTTTCTTTCAGTCACTGCCAGCCAGGCTATAGAATAGAGATAGGAGAACAGATAGTAGGGTTCCAAACATTCACTAAATTCAACTCATTTGCTTGACTACACTTGATATGTGTATGGCATACAATGTTATTATTACCATAATTTACCATCGATGTCACTATTTTTGCATCATGGCTGTTGTTCTTTTTGTGCTTGGCCTCTCGTTAATCCAAAAATGTTGTTTGTAGTCTTATTGTGACAGTGTTGATACTGTTATATTGTTTACAAACCCCCCCTAGGGAATAAGTACTTGCACACAGGAGGGCTTTGGAGGTAACAAGCTAACTTAAAGAGTATTTACCTGGTATCGCATCGATACATAACATTGCAGTATCACCCTACCTAGGAGAAATATCATCTTAGAGAAAAATGTAATTTAAAACATTTGTACGCACATGCAACACTTAAGACCTTCAGTATATCAGTATGTGGAATTTAATTATGGAATGGATTAAGCAAAGAAATCAAACAATGTACTAATATGATCCACTTCAACAAACTCTTCAAACTTAAAGTGTTTACAAAGTACAAAGAAGAAGAACCATGATAAACATTCTGAATTTATTTCATCCATCCATTTATTTTCTAGATAATCTTACTTACCTCACCATATGAAATGTAACTTACTTCACTAATTACTATTTATTTATTTTTATTGTTATTACTTATGGAGTATATTGTGACTCAATTGAGGACAGGAAGTGAACAAAAGTTTTAGCAATTGCTATGTAAAGGAAAAGGGGTAGGATTAGATAAACACTGCTTCTTCCTACTCCTTTTCGAACATGTTGAAAAGAGAAACTGGAAATTGTGATGTATCATGTTGTATGCATGCATGTTCCAAATAAACACAAACTCAACTCAACTCAACTCAACCCTAGTTAAACAAAATAGGCAAACTTACAAATTAATGTCAACATAGATTGCCAGTATTAGAAATATGTACTGTAACTTATGTCTTGTACATAAATCACAAATTGGATCTTAAAAAAATGTGAAGTAAAAGTTACAGTACAATACCTATATTGGAGCCTGGGTATTGGCCGATACCCATATTAATTTGTTCCATATGGAGAATGGTGGCACGCAGAGTCGCAGCGACCAAGAGCTATTTCAGCCAGGATAGTCTTTGCACCTCGTCGGTGCTACTTTGTGTTTACTGGCATGGTTTTGGAACCGTCGCAATACCACACAGCCACGATCAGCTTGTGCAGCTCAGCTCGGGAGTTTTTCACCAATGATTAGCCTCTACGGAGGAGGCGCTAGCTGTTCAAAGTCGGGACCCAGAATGGACCACTCCTTATACATCAGTCGGTGACGCCTGTGCGCCCCGACGTGTCTCCATGCAAGAGGATCCCCTGTTGGCCCCACTATGGAATGGACTCTCACAATATTAACCGTATCCACTCGGCATCCATTGCACCGGTCACCTGCTGTCCCTTCCAAGGATTCTCGTTGTCCCTACTGGGTTGAGTTTTTTCTTGCCCTGGTGTGGGATGTCGTTGTGGCTTGTGAAGCCCTTTGAGACATTTGTGATTAAGGGCTACATACAGTAAGTAAACTTTGATTGATTGATGATTGATTGATTGATTGATCCACATCTGTGACCCGTGGATCGCGCTCCTGGGTCAAGATGTCAGGTACCTGTTTAGCAGACTAACTTGTTTTCATTTTTTTCCCAGCTGCATGTTGACATGCTTATATTAATGCCATTACTTGATGATGAGGCCTATGCCGTATGCAGCTTCTTTTGTCTCAAGGGCAGAAATTATTTGAGAGGTTCTTTTCAGGAAATTAATCCTGAATTACCTTTAAAGCAGATGTACTGTTACAAAATATATTTGTACGATTGTATTTATTGCTGAATGTATAATAACCACAGCATTTTTTTTTTTCTAATAAAACAAATTCCAAAAATGTCAGTCCGAGTTAGTCAGTTAGTCATCGAACTGGCCCACATTTTTATAACAATTTCATAAAATGGCAATGACAATTGAAAATTACAATAAATAATATCGAACTGTAAAGTGTCATTAATTAGCAAAAACCTAAGACGAATGTTGCTCTTTATCATTATTATTATTATTTGCTCATTATTGTACAATTATTTGTGCTGACTTACTTACACACTTGTTTTATTTAAACATCAAAGGATTTTAAAGGCCTACTGAAATGAATTTGTTTTATTTAAACGGGGATAGCAGATATATTCTATGTGTCATACTTGATCATTTCGCGATATTGCCATATTTTTGCTGAAAGGATTTAGTATAGAACAACGACGATAAAGATCGCAACTTTTGGTATCTGATAAAAAAAAAAGGCTTGCCCCTACCGGAAGTAGCGTGACGTAGTCAGTTGAACATATCCGCAAAGTTCCCTATTGTTTATAATGATGGCCGCCAGAAGTGACAGAGATTCGGACCGAGAAAGCGACGATTTCCCCATTAATTTGAGCGAGGATGAAAGATTTGTGGATGAGGAAAGTGCAAGTGAAGGACTAGTGGGGAGTGGAAGCGATTCAGATAGGGAAGATGCTGTGAGAGCTGGGGGTGACCTGATATTCAGCTGGGAATGACTACAACAGTAAATAAACACAAAACATATATATACTCTATTAGCCACAACACAACCAGGCTTATATTTAATATGCCACAAATTAATCCTGCATAAAAACACCTAGGTGTTTGTTGTGCTAGCTCCTAGCTCCTAGCTACTAGCTACTAGCTCGAGCTAGTTATAGCTCGAGCGGGTTATATGGGCGAGATCCCGTCCATAAAACCCGCCAATACAATTCAAACACCTGCACAACACACACACTCACTCAGCCCAAAGGACCGTTCACCTAACCCAAGGTTCATAAAGCTTATATATTTAACCAAAGTTACGTACGTGACACGCACGTACGGGCAAGCGATCAAATGTTTGGAAGCGCGCGGTTGGGACCTGATATTCAGCTGGGAATGACTACAACAGTAAATAAACACAAGACATATATATACTCTATTAGCCACAACACAACCAGGCTTATATTTAATATGCCACAAATTAATCCCGCATAACAAACACCTAAGTGTTTGTTATGCTAGCTCCTAGCTCCTAGCTACTAGCTCGAGCTAGTTATAGCTCGAGCGGGTTATATGGATGGGATCCCGTCTATATAACCCGCCAATAAAATTCAAACACCTGCACAACACACACACTCACTCAGCCCAAAGGACCGTTCAACTAACCCAAGGTTCATAAAGCTTATATATTTAACCAAAGTTACGTACGTGACACGCACGTACGGGCAAGCGATCAAATGTTTGGAAGCGCGCGGGTGGGACCTGATATAGGCTGACCATACATCCTCTTTTCCCCGGACATGTCCTCTTTTGCGGGGGTGTCCGGGGTGTCCGGGTGGGGTTTCTTATATGCCTCAAATGTCCGGCATTTTGAGTTAGGGTTGCGTGTATCTTCAATGTACGTCTTGGGCAGAGGTCGGCAACCCCTGACAACTAAATTAAGGGAGTGCCGTGATGGCACTGTATATATTATCCTCTATTACTTGCACAAACAGTGTGCCATACCAGCCTCATGTTGTATGACGCTTTAACTTACACACGTGGGAGACAGCAAGGCATACTTGGTCAACAGCCACACAGTTTACACTGATGGTGACCGTATAAAACAACCTTAACACTGTTACGTTACAAATATGCGCCACACTGTGAACCCACACCAAAAAAGAATAACAAACACATTTCTGGAGAACATCTGCACCGTAACACAACATAAACACAACAGAACGAATACCCAGAATCCCATGCAGCCCTAACACCCCCGCTACCACCAAACCCCCTCACACATCAACCCCCCTCCCCACCTCCCTCTGTGTGTCGGTTGAGGTGGGCGGGGTTTGGTGGTAGCGGGACCGGGAGAGTTAGGGCTGCATGGGATTCTGGGTATTCGTTCTGTTGTGTTTATGTTGTGTTACGGTGCGGATGTTCTCCAGAAATGTGTTTGTCATTCTTTTTTGGTGTGGGTTCACAGTGTGGCGCATATTTGTAACGTAACAGTATTAAAGTTGTTTTATACGGCCACCGTCAGTGTAAGCTGTGTGGCTGTTGACCAAGTATGCCTGCTGTCATTTTCGTGTGAAAGCAGAAGATGCATTCAACATGTGGCTGAGCAGGTACACTGTTTAAGCAGGCTGTAGAGGGTGCCAAAGTCAGTGCCATCACCCCCAAATATCGGGTGTCTCCTGGGAAAAGTGGGAGGATTGGCAACTATGACGCTGTCGAACGCCATTCATGTAAATCTCGTGGGCCGCATTAACTTGAAACTGTCATATTAAAGTGCGGGCCGGGGCGCGTGTATGAGACCCCTGGTTCAAACATAGCACAAAGCAAAAAAAAGCTTTGTATACAGTGATATTTCATTTTAAATTTCGAAAGAGTTTTGAGGCTCCCATTGTTTTCTTTCATTTGTGAAACTCGTCAAAATGGCTCTTTGAGTGATAAAGGTTGCCAACCCTAGACTCTAGGGTTAAGTTAAGAAGGGTTTAAACAAAACAAGCTCTGCAGGTGCGCACGCAGAACATTCGTGAGGGAGGGGCAGAGACACAGAGTGAGAGAGCTAGTGAGTGGAGACAGACATGAAAACAAGAAATGCCGAAAAGTAAATGCAACTTCACGGATGATTTGCGGAAAAAGTATTTGTGTTTTGGTCCTGGCCGTGACACATGCGAAGCAGAATGCACTGTGTGCAAAGCAGGAACGTGTATATCTGTGGCAAATAAAGATCTACAAGCCCATATCGACACTACAAAGCACAAAACAGCTGTGCAGGGCGAGAGCTCGTCTGCTGTTTTTTGTTTAAATGTAATTAACTTCTTTTGAGGCATTATTTATGTTTAGATTATAAACAAGAGGTTATTTGGAATATTTCTGCGGCTGCACTTTTTTTCCAAAACTGTGAATGTTACAGAATATAAGTGTGACTTATTTTGTTATACTGTCAAGCAGTGTTGGCGTTAACACACTTTTTGTGTCTTTTTAACGCATTGAAATCAGAAAGGATGCAGATTTGTTTTATTTTACCATTTGCGGCCCACAGCTAATGTTTTAAAGGCCCACGGCACATTCTAAAAATACTATTAAAATAAACAAAAACATAACAAAAGTGAAATAAAAAAGCTTACAGGTGAAATGTCATTTAGAAAAAGTTGCAATGTTCACTAATAAAACAAAAATGTTTTGTTTTCTTTCAAACTGTCGTTGCTCAAAACATAATAATAATAATAATCAAAATCAATGTTATTATGAATTATTGACCTATCAAAGGTTCCGATTACTTCACATCAAATATTCCACTAAGAAAAATATTTTTGGTGGAAGATTTTGCATATTTTGTGTGTTTGCCATAAAAAACATAGTTTTGTTTGACAAAAAAGGGCGGAAAACAAACAAACAAAAAACACAACATAAAAAAACTAAAACATTTTGAAATGAGGAATAGATGTGAAGTTGATGTAGACTCCAGAGATTTAAGCGTTAAATATAAAATGTATGTATGCCCTGGCACACCATTATCATCATTTCATGACCCAAGCAAAACACTTTTTACACTTTTATACTAAAATAAATACACCTACAACTTATTCAATAAAAACATAGAAAAAAATTAGCAGCAGTGGTAAAGTTTAGATCCATGAAGGAAAGAAGAAAGTGAATGAATGTTTATAACTGAATACATTTACATATGTATACACATTTGTTTTCCTTTGTATTATTTTTTTTAATGAATTAAGTAATGTTTATGACAACCTTTTTCCAAAACACAACATAGAATGTGAGATATAACAGGATAATGCATACATTTGTCATTTGTTTTCAAAACGCTTACAAAAAAGTGGTACCCCAAAAATGTACTGTGGGACCCCATTTGTATGATTTGATGGGGTCCCTGGGACCCCATTTTGAAAATTCCTAGCGTCAACACTACTGTCAACATAGGAGAAAAAATGCTTTATTTAAATAAATATATTACTTATGAATATAAAAGCATGGTGGCAGAGGGGTTGGTGCGTCTGCCTCACAATACGAAGGTCCTGAGTAGTCGTGAGTTCAATCCCGGCCTCGGGATCTTTCTGTGTGGAGTTTGCCTGTTCTCCCCGTGACTGCATGGGTTCCTTCCGGGTACTCCGGCTTCCTCCCACCTCCAAAGACATGCACCTGGGGATAGGTTGATTGGCAACACTAAATTGGCCCTAGTGTGTGAATGTTGTCCGTCTATCTGTGTTGGCCCTGCGATGAGGTGGCGACTTGTCCAGGGTGTACCCCGCCTTCCGCCCTATTGTAGCTGAGATAGGCTCCAGCGCCCCCCGCGACCCCGAAGGGAATAAGCGGTAGAAAATGGATGGATGGATGGATATTACTTATGAAGCAAGTTCGAGTATCATTGGCAAATTTTCACCTAGTCCCGGCCTTGGCGTGCTGCCCGCCTTGGCACGCATATATGTGTCCTCTTTTTGGGATTTCAGAATATGGTCAGTCTACCTGATATTCAGCTGGGAATGACTACAACAGTAAATAAACACAAGACATATATATATACTCTATTAGCCACAACACAACCAGGCTTATATTTAATATGCCCCAATTAATCCCGCATAGGTGTTTGTTATGCTAGCTCCTAGCTACTAGCTCAAGCTAGTTATAGCAAGCGATCAAATGTTTGGAAGTGCAGCTGCGTACTCACGGTATTGCGTCTGCGTCTGTGTATCCAAATCAAAGTCCTCCTGGTAAGAGTCTCTGTTGTCCGAGTTCTTCGATCTTGACTGCATCTTTCAGGAATGTAAACAATGAAACACCGACTGTGTTGTGTTGCTGACTTCCCTCGCAAAATAATCCGCTTCGCACCGACAACTTTCTTCTTTGCTTGCTCAGCTTCTTTCTCCATAATGCAATGAACAAATTGCAACAGATTCACCAACACAGATGTCCAGAATACTGTGGAATAATAAGATGAAAACAGAGCTATTTCGTATTGGCTTCAATGGGGAAGCCATACCTATGTTTCACTGGCTACGTCACGTGCATACGTCATCCTCCAAAGGAATTTTCAACCGGAAGTTTAGCAGGAAATTTAAAATTGCACTTTATAAGTTAACCCGGCCGTATTGGCATGTGTTGCAATGTTAAGATTTCATCATTGATATATAAACTATCAGACTGCGTGGTCGGTAGTAGTGGGTTTCAGTAGGCCTTTGAAGAAAAAGTCAAACATCAATGCAACTCTTCTCTTTTTGTCTCTAATCAAACCACTTGGCTATAAGCAGTAAGATAAAAAGACGAAAAAAGAAAAAAATCAGCCCCTACTAAGACGCAGCCTTATCAGTAAGAAGTGGGGGCGAGGGTGCTGAGGTGAGAGCCACACAGATGCCCCCATCCCCTCGTCCCCCACTCTCTTTGCCCTCTCCCACTCAGTGGAGTTGTCAAAAATTGCAAGTGCAAAAATTGTGATCTTGTATGGCTGCACATATCCTCCCTTTTGAGACATGGTTTAACCCAGGGGTGTCAAACTTATATTAGCACAGAGGTCACATGGAGGACAATACATTCCCAAGTGGGCCGGATTGGTAAAATCATGGCATTATCACTTAGAAATTAAGACAACTTCAGATTGTTTTGTTTGAATTGCTTTAGCCAAAAATACAACAAGCACACTCTGAAAATGTACATATCACAAATGATCCTCTTGATAAAATATTTCAAGTTAGTTGAACATTTTGAGGAAAAAAACGGTTTCAAAAACATAAAGGAAACAATGAACTCAGACGTTGTCTCTCTGTATCTCCAAAGCCATGATTGAACTTTAAGTCACAGCCTAACTAGGATGTAACAAAATACTAAGTAGACAGAGGCTATATTTTTTGCGAAGATTAAGATTGTATGGCGTAAGCAGCCACATCATGATGATTTTCTACCGTGCCATTGTAGAGAGCATTATTAGATACGGGATCACCTCATGGTTTGGCAACCTAACCATTAAGCTAAAAAGCAAACTGGCCGGCATGCATAAAACGGCAATGAAAATCGTAGGGAGGAAAGAATATGAGCCTATACAGAGCATCTATGAGCAGGCAGTTAGGAAAAAAGCTAAGAAAATTATTTCCAACTCACAACACCCACTCTTCCCTGAATATGGATCCCTGCCATCAGGGAGAAGACTCCAGGTCCCACTATGCAAATCTAACCGCCTTAAATTATCATTTGTCCCAGCCTCCATTAAGCTGACCAACAAGGTGCAATAGAATGTTAATACATAGGTTAGCACTTTTTTAGCACATAGCACTTCAGCATATAGCACTTTAGAACTAAGCACTTTAGCACATAGCACTTTATCCATGAGCTTTAGTGCAATGCACACTGGTGCTTTATCTTTATCTCCATACTGTAGATTTTATGCCTACATCAAAGTGCCACCTATGTCTATCAAGCTCCATGTTCTGATGTTTAAATGTTAGTTGTCTGGTTGTGGTTGTGTCTGTGCTTGTGTTTTTGTTCTGTTGTTTTTGTGTATGTTAAGAAAGCAATGATGCACTGTGCCCAAGACAAATTTCCCCGCGGGGACAATAAAGTTGAACCTTGAACCTTGAACCTTGAGATCCTAAATAATAAAAAGGTAGGTATCAAATACGGACCGTGTACGTCCAGGCCATCCCTTTTTTTTTGGAATAGAAAAATAATTTAACATAAAAATCAATGTTACCCACTTTAATAAAAACAAAAATGAAAAATGGATTGTTATCCATTATCCCAATTTATTAATGTGTTTAAAAATCAAAACTAGGAATTAAAACAGCTAGGAGAAAACTATTTTTATCTAAACCTCATTCAAATTAAAAAAAAATATTATTATTTGGATAACGATCTGTTTTCCGTTTTTTGTTTGTTATTATCAAACCAAAAATCTGGGGAAAGTAGATTTTTATGTTTTATGTTATTTTTGTATTCCAAACGAAAAACAGATGGCCGTGACGTACACAGACCCTAAACAAGGTTGAGTTACACTCAGCATCTATTTTTCTCTTTTCTGACAGAGACATTTTGGGCCAATGAGGATGCCAACGCATGATGTGTTCGAAGCAGAAGATGTAAGCAGGTTTTACGTTTCATTTATGTTGAGGGGAAGGAGCCGCAGCCACTGTGTACCTCTTGCTTGCTTGGTCCCGCTATAGACCGTTTGCTTGCCTAACAGAATTGCTATTGTGACATCCAGTGGATTTATTCAAAACATTTCTTGAAAAACTGCAGCTCATTTTTATACTTAGCAAACTAATCTTACGGCAGTACTTTTGACATCCCTGGTCTAACCCATGCCTGCAGGCTTGCTTGTATTGGAGCTTGTATCTGAGATTTTAGATGCAAGCTGGTATCATCTGATACTTATTTTAAATGCTAATATCGGATATCGAATCGAGGCACCCCTTAAAATTCTCAGTATCAGTAATGGCAATATTGGGCCTGTATTTACTTGGTATTGTATGGATACCAAAATTTGCAGTATTGCCAACCCCTGCAGTACACTTCAGACGTGATGTTCAATGAGGACACTTAGGGTCTGATTTACTAAGACCCAAATACCATGCGCTAAATAGCGTGTGCAATCTATAAAATAGTGTGTACTATTAGTGGCCATGTTGTGTGTGATTTACTAAGACTGTATGTACAATTGTAATGTGATGCAGACCGCATTAAATGCAGATTTTGCATGTACTATACAGGGCATCACCACAGAGACACTCTCATTTACTGCACATCTATGTTATTATGCTCCTACCTGTGGTGTTTTGCTATGTTTTCAAACAAACAAGAGACATGTGCAATGTTTTATGGGCATTTTAAACACATTCCAAAGTGCATCTACAATGAAACCACTTCTCTTTTTTTCTTTTCTTTTTTCATACCGCCGAAGGTCATTGGAGAGAGGCTGCACTTACCCAGCTAATGACGCAAAAAATGCATAATTAAAGAAGTTTTTTAATTTAAGAAATATTCTAATATATGTTCTATGTGAAAAAAAACCTAATGTGATTTAAAAATATACTAAAGGACACCTAAACGCATCAATTGAATTTGTTTTAATCTTTCGCTGATGTGTTGGACTTTCACAATATTATGTCAGAACCACTCGACATCCATTGCTTTCGGTCTCCCCTAGAGGGGGGGGGGGTTACCCACATATGCAGTCCTCTCCAAGGTTTCTCATAGTCATTCACATTGACGTCCCACTGGGGTGAGTTTTCCTTGCCCGTATGTGGGCTCTGTACCGAGGATGTCGTTGTGGCTTGTACAGCCCTTTGAGACACTTGTGATTTAGGGCTATATAAATAAACATTGATTGATTGATTGATTGATTGATTGAATCAGACCCTTGAAAGGGATCTGTACTTTTTTTTGGAATTTTGCCAATCATTCACAATTTTTATGGAAGAAAAGACGACGGATGTATATATTTTTTTAAATGCATTCTAAATATCAAATAAATGCGATCAAAAGTTTGCATACAATGGAGCCTATGAGAGTCGCTCTATTCTGCCCATAAAATACCTAAAAACACTTTCAAACACATTCATTAAGGTTGTATATAAATGATGTAAGTATATAAGTAATGTAGTAACATTTATAATAACATGTAATATTTACATATTTTGATCATTTTAAGCATTCATGCATTTTTTCATAAACGCATCACATTGTTCACTTTTTTTGTAACAACATCACTGATTATTACTCACTGCACACTTTATGAGAACCAACAAACATAATAAAACATCACTTACTGTACAATATCTGCTGTCATTAGGATGCAGACTGCTAGGATGTTCATATTTAGATGAAAAATGACTCATTATCCTCACAAAGAAAAGGGGGGTGAAACCAAGCGTCTTTTCGTGTTGTTCTCGCCATTTCCGGGTCTAAATTGGCTGTCAAAGTGCACCAACTTGTCGGAATACATCCTCGTCCTTCTACCATCCAGGTGAGAGGCATGATTTATGATCTACAATAACGAGGAAGCAGCTCAGCACTCGATCGTGTCAACATTTGCACACAAGCTCGTGATCACGGCACCACTATAGATAGTTTGTCTGCGTTAGCGCTTATAATAACAATATCACTAATACTTAGATAATATTCAAGACACAAAATGTAAATGGAGTATTGTTGGCGGTTTTTGGATGTTTTTTTATTGGGTTTTATTGGCGGAATAGAAGACCTTCCATTGGCTTCGCTGTAAGCAGACTTTTATCTATGTTTATTTAAGAGTTTGAATGCATTAAAAACAAAATACAGCCATCGTTGTGTCTTTCATAATGATCGTGAACGATTCCAAAAAAAAGTGCAGTTCCATTTAAGTCCTTTAGCAGTTATAAAATTATAAAATTATGTTGCTGAATAAACGACATGTCTAATATTTTTTATTCCCGACCGTCCAAAATGTTGACACACACGTAAGAGGGCGGATTCGTGTCTGTCCATTGTCTTTCTTTGCAAGGCGAGCACTGATCCTGCAGCAGTGTGTGGAACTGTGTTAGTTTGCATGTACTTCCCACACGTGCTAAATGAAACACAAAATAGAGCTTGCAGAACAATGATGAGTGTTGATAAATCACATTGCGCGTGCTAGATATTTATATTTGCATCTTCTTGCATTCTCCCAGTGTTGTGGACGTTTTGATGATCGGTATACATTTTGCATATTAATGAAGACGGAGACGCAAAACAGATTGCACGACTTATACTGCTCACTTAATAGACACAATCCACTTAGCCCACGTTTAGTAGCTCAGCTTTGTGTGGACTATCAGGTTTGCATGTGTTCTAGTACACGCAAACCTCTAGTAAATCAGGCCCTTAAAGTATCTGTATTTTATCCTCGATTCAACTAAATGACTTATGGATTCCCGTCATCCAACAAGCTCCTGTCCACATCAACAGTCTCATGCTGAAAAACATCTGCCATGGCTTTGGAAAATTGTTTAAACAAGGTGGTAGAAGCTAAAACCCCCACTTCCATGCAAGACATACATTGACAGAGGCAAGCGGCAATATACTGTATGTGTTGATCCTATCTTATTAATCTTGTGAGGGAAATGGAGGTTTTACTGCAGAAATAGACACACAACATATACACACATATACACATGTATATACATAATTGGATTTACAAACTGTATACGTGGGATTTTTATTGCACATTATATGACATAATTGCAATGCGCTACTCAGTGAGTCTTTTTCCGAAAAAGAGCACTTTTGCTTCTGCAATGTCATGAAGATAATGTGAA
Organism: Entelurus aequoreus; assembly: GCF_033978785.1. Classification (NCBI taxonomy): domain Eukaryota; kingdom Metazoa; phylum Chordata; class Actinopteri; order Syngnathiformes; family Syngnathidae; genus Entelurus; species Entelurus aequoreus. The sequence goes on from NC_084738.1 coordinate 32,372,534, forward strand.
GGATTGTCCTCAATACGCAGAAGTTTGCTTAGCGATGTTTTCAACTCCAACTTCAGTCTCATTGCCTCACCAGACTTCTTAATCAGCATGATAATCCTGCTTTAGACTCCAAGGCACTGATGTTGATGATTAAAAATTATTAATCTGACATGTTTTCTCTGTAATTCATCAAAAATAGACAGTTGGAGGATTAGTTATTTGCAAGGCAGTGTTAAAAACATTAAAAAGTCATAATGGATTCTGCCGCTCGAACGGATGAACCACACAGACCTGTATGTTTAATCCAATCAGCATAACGAAATAAACATAGTACTCTTTTTCTGAGATGAATTTTGATATTGAGTTTAAGATTGCTGACGTTTTATTTTCTTCTATCTAGCTTCAAGATACTTTATTTACTGTACTTTCTGGGCTGTAGAGCGCAACGGTTTTCAATCCACACACACCAAATTTTAGAATAAATAATTATTTGTACATAAATTAATCGCACAGGACCATAAGCCGCATGTACTGTATATACCAGTACGGAAGAGTTTGTAAATGTTTATTTACATACCCCAATTGTTTCTAAGTGCTGCCTGTCACACGGCAGTAAAAAAGTTCCTGAACTTTTGATTCCTGGATCAATAGGTTCCTGTAGAAGTGTGCGGTTTGTGTTTCCTCCGCATTTTACAGTTCAGGTAGTTTAAACAAATTTGACTGATTATGTATGGAGGGGTGGTTTAGTATATTTCTACACTGATACCATGTAAATAAACGGACAATATCAGGTCACAGTTTTTTTTACTAAAAAGTAATTAAATCATATAAAAAGCAATGAAGAACATATGATTTAAAAAATAAAGTGTACCAAATTGTTCATAAAAAATCCGGCTTTTATCCGTGATGTCCAATGGTCCATTTCAGCTGTAAATAACAATATATAAAGAATAAATGTCAGTGTTTATCTCACGCCAACAACACAAACCCATCGGATTTAGCGTTAGCTTGTTAGCATTAGCACTAATATTTGATGTAATTTACCTTCGTTCCACCGTTACTGTCTACTTCTTTCTACATTTATCCAAGTTACGGTAGTCAGAATAGTAAGCAGCTGAGGTCGCCGCTTCGAGTCTGGCTTTGCGTAACGAAGGAAGTTTGTAAAAACTAATAAACAACAATAAACTGCAGATAGTTTAAAGACTACGGCTGAGTAAAAACACTGCAAGATAGTTCCACTGATCAGCGTTCTTCAGCACAAAAATGCCCCACAAAAGTTCCTGCATTTCGAAAGCGCTTCTTCTTTCTTTCAGTTTGTAAGTTTTTTTATCATAAAAATACACAAGAAATAAATAATAAAAAAGTCAAAGCGTAAATTCTGAAGGCGGTCGTGTGTTTGAAGAAGTTTTAGGAACGCCTCCAACTGTGTTCAACCAATCAGCGTTCCTGGTCGCTTGGAAAAGTCCCACCTAGTTAGGAAGAACTCCGAATGGTTCTTGAAGAACTAAATCTACCAAGGTACTTTTTGGTGGAAACACAGGGGGAACTTTATTTTCTCTGGTAATAGGGAAAGTTCCTGAAAAAATTCATGCGGTGCAAAAGGGCCTAATGATTAGGAATGAAAAATACCAGCAATTGTACCTTGTCGATTAATGCTCTTTGTGTGTACATCACTTGTCCATTACTTTCTTTGGACTCATACTGAGCTGACAATACTAGAATAATTTTGTAAAAAGGCAAAAAATATGTGCAAAAGGCACACAAATTAGCATTAAGTACAATGATCGATCAGCCCGCTCAAAATGGATGCATTGCCGGGCACAAAATGGCGCTGCGAGGCACACAATAGGTGGGTGAAACATTTGTACACTAAGACGAGGTTCGTACACTAAAGCATATTTTTATTTTTATTATAGTTCTTAAATCGAAAAGTTTTTACAATAAGAGTTCTGCTCTACTCTCAATCTAAATATGTTATGTTGATAAAATACACAAACAGTTTCTTCCCTTCAAACCTCTCCACCACCATGAGAATGACCAAATGACTGTCAAGGGACTTCAGAGACAGGATTGTAGACCTGTTCAAGACTGGAAAGGACAACAAAACCATCAGCAAGAAGCTTGGTGAAAAAGAGACTATTAGCGCAATAATTCTGGAATGTAATAAATCCATCGCTTTGGCTCTAGACAATTTCAAACACATATCTTTACGATAACCACAAATATAAGTGTTTGTCCGACATGTAGTTATTAATCAGTTGTGGACAGACGAGGCCCGAAAGTGGTATATGCGCTTTTGCAGCACAGCGGGGGAATCCATTTTTGACAAGGAATCAGTTTTTGTCGCAACACGGATAACAGCAAATAATATATTTCACTTACAGTTGTGTCGATGTCACGATCGATAACTCGCCTGCTAATGGCATCATAGCAGTAATAATGAAATGTGTCCTGTTCACTATATCTCCGTGGTGTAAACATATTGTAAGCCACATACATTGGTTTTGGCGATGACTTCCTTGTCTCCCAAGGAAGAGCATCTGATTGGCTCTCGTTCATAACTAACCCCCAGCCCTCTTTCAATGTACGACACAAAGAGCTGTGATTTAATATATATCGAATTTGTCCCACCCATCGACGAGACGAAATTAAATATGATTGGATTTCTTTTCTGTCAAGATTTTTGTCTCGTATTTATACTTAAACTAACATGTTAGTTACTTGTTGTATCGTCTTAGTCAGCATGCCTTTGTATTGATTACTGATTATCTTATTTTTACCTGCTCCGATGTAAATAAATAAATAACCAAAATAAAATAGCTTCCAACCAAGGGTGGGCACAGCTTACTCTGTCCAGGCCCTCCCATGACGCCGGGACTGGTCTGGTTGCAAAGAAATGTTGAATATGAGCCCAACAACACCATCCTATGTCAAATATGGAGGCAGAAATAATCTTCTTTGGGGAAGCTGCTCTGCTTAATTTCTGATTTCTATGCCAACTAACATCAACTTTTAAAGACCTACTGAAACCCACTACTACCGACCACGCAGTCTGATAGTTTATATATCAATGATGAAATCTTAACATTGCAACACATGCCAATACGGCCGGGTTAACTTATAAAGTGCAATTTTAAATTTCCCGCTAAACTTCCGGTTGAAAACGTCTATGTATGATGACGTATGTGCGTGACGTCACTAGATAAACGGAAGTATTGGTACACCTTTGAATCCAATACAAAAAAGCTCTGTTTTCATCTCAAAATTCCACAGTATTCTGGACATCTGTGTTGGTGAATCTTTTGCAATTTGTTTAAAGGCCTACTGAAATGATTTTTTTTTATTTAAACGGGGATAGCAGATCTATTCTATGTGTCATTTTTGATCATTTCGCGATATTGCCATATTTTTGCTGAAAGGATTTAGTATAGAACAACGACGATAAAGATCGCAACTTTTGGTATCTGATAAAAAAAGGCTTGCCCCTACCGGAAGTAGCGTGACGTAGTAAATTGAACATATACGCAAAGTTCCCTATTGTTTACAATGATGGCCGCATGAAGTGAGAGAGATTCGGACCGAGAAAGCGACGATTTCCCCATTAATTTGAGCGACGATGAAGAAAGATTTGTGGATGAGTAAAGTGCAAGTGAAGGACTAGTGGGGAGTGGAAGCGATTCAGATAGGGAAGATGCTGTGAGAGCCGGGGGTGACCTGATATTCAGCTGGAAATGACTAAAACAGTAAATAAACACAAGACATATATATACTCTATTAGCCACAACACAACCAGGCTTATATCTAATATGCCACAAATTAATCCCACATAAAAACACCTAGGTGTTTGTTATGCTAGCTCCTAGCTACTAGCTACTAGCTCGAGGTAGTTATAGCTCGAGCGGGTAATATGGACGGGATCCTGTATATATAACCAGCCAATACAATTCAAACACCTGCACAACACACACACTCACTCAGCCCAAAGAACCGTTCACCTAACCCAAGGTTCATAAAGCTTATATATTTAACCAAAGTTACGTACATGACACGCACGTACGGGCAAGCAATCAAATGTTTGGAAGCTGATATTCAGCTAGGAATGACTACAACAGTAAATAAACACAAGACATATATATACTCTATTAGCCACAACACAACCAGGCTTATATTTAATATGCCACAAATTAATGCCACAAATTAATCCTAGCTCCTAGCTACTAGCTACTAGCTACTAGCTCGAGCTAGTCATAGCAAGCGATCAAATGTTTGGAAGCGTACTCACGGTATCGCGTCTGCGTCTGTTAACGAAGTCAAAGTCCTCCTGGTAAGAGTCTCTGTTGTCCGAGTTCTTCGATCTTGACTGCATCTTTCGGGAATGTAAACAATGAAACACCGACTATGTTGTGTTGCTGACTTCCCTCGCAAAATACTCCGCTTCGCACCAACTTTCATTTTTTGCTTGCTCAGCTTCTTTCTCCATAATGCAATGAACAAATTGCAACAGATTCACCAACACAGATGTCCAGAATACATCCAGAATGAGATGAAAACAGCTATTTCGTATTGGCTTCAATGGGGAAACCATACCTGTGTTCTACTGGCTACGTCACGTGCATACGTCCTCCTCAGAAGCGTTTTGAACCGGAAGTTCCCCGGGAAATTTAAAATTGCACTTTATAAGTTAACCCGGCCGTATTGGCATGTGTTGCAATGTTAAGATTTCATTGATATATAAACTATCAGACTGTGTGGTCGGTAGTAGTGGGTTTCAGTAGGCCTTTAATGAACAATGAAGACTGCAAAGAAGAAAGTTGTAGGTGGGATCGGTGTATTAGCGGCTGGCTGTAGCAACACAACCAGGAGGACTTACTTGGATAGCAGACGCGCTAGCCGACGCTAGCCGCCGACCGCACGGATGATCGGGTGAAGTCCTTCGTCCTTCCGTCGATCGCTGGAACGCAGGTGAGCACGGGTGTTGATGAGCAGATGAGGGCTGGCTGGCGTAGGTGGAGCGCTAATGTTTTTATCATAGCTCTGTGAGGTCCCGTTGCTAAGTTAGCTTCAATGGCGTCGTTAGCAACAGCATTGTTAATCTTCGCCAAGCTGGAATGCATTAACCGTGTAGTTACATGTCCATGGTTTAATAGTATTGTTGATTTTCTGTCTATCCTTCCAGTCAGGGGTTTATTTGTTTTGTTTATATCTGCATTTGAGCCCGGTGCTATCACGTTAGCTCCGTAGCTAAAGTGTTTCGCCGATGTATTGTCGTGGAGATAAAAGTCACTGTGAATGTCCATTTCGCGTTGTCGACTCTCATTTTCAAGAGGATATAGTATCCGAGGTGGTTTAAAATACAAATCCGTGATCCACAATAGAAAAAGGAGAAAGTGTGGAATCCAATGAACCCTTGTACCTAAGTTACGGTCAGAGCGAAAAAAGATATGTCCTGCACTGCATTCTAGTCCTTCACTCTCACTTTCCTCATCCACGAATCTTTCATCCTCGCTCAAAATAATGGGGTAATCGTCGCTTTCTCGGTCCGAATCTCCCTCACTGCTGGTGTAAACAATAGGGAAATGTGAGCAGCACTCCAGCTTGTGACGTCACGCTACTTCCGGTAGGGGCAAGGCTTTTTTTTATCAGCGACCAAAAGTTGCGAACTTTATCGTCGATGTTCTCTACTAAATCCTTTCAGCAAAAATATGGCAATATCGCGAAATGATCTAGTATGACACATAGAATGGATCTGCTATCCCCGTTTAAATAAAAAAAATTCATTTCAGTAGGCCTTTAAAACACTTTTGCATTGGATTTACTTCAAAGACAAATTCATTTATTATTATTAATGTTTTTATTATTATTATTATTAATGTTATTATTATTATTATCATTATTATTAATGTTATTGTCCATGGATGTTTTTACAATCTCTATGTTAAACTACTATACAAAAAACTACTCTACTATACTACTATACTATACTATACTACTATACTATAAACTACTGTATACTATACACATTTTGGACCGTTCATATCTGTGTAAGGGGCTAAACTTACTGAACCAATAACGTAACGTTATACGTGTGGGTTATTACATGGATGTGGGTTTAGATCCGAGGACGTCCTTGTGGATTGAAAAGCCTTTTGAGGCCTTTGTAATTAAGGGCTATATAAATAAATGTTGATTTATTGATGATTGATTGATTGATTATATTTATGCTCCTATAGGGCGTTAATTGTCGAACCTGTCGGAAACAGAGTGATAACATTCATGTGTTGTTCTTTGTCTCGCTATCCACACCTCTTTAGTGTCAATTGCCACCTATTGCTGCAATCAGAGAGCTGTTTGCTGTGATTATAATATTGCGGTGGAACACTGCTTGTCCAAAACATCAAACAAAGACAAAATGCAACATTGTGTTAATCACAAGTCATTGTGCTCATTGTTTTTTGCACTCACCACTTGGGTCACCTTGCGATTTGACACTGACAAACATGTACAAAAATACTTTAAAAGCATTGGAAGGGAATGGTTGTATTCAGTTAACTACTTATGTGCTGTGTTAAAGCTGTTTTAGAGGGCTTTAAAGGCTACAAAGGTGACTCCAATTAGCCGCATCATCCAAGTGTTTTTTTTAACCTCTTTAACCCACCCCGGAAAAAAAAGACATGTGTGTTCTTGTCTCTCATATTGATTGTAAACCAAAACAAGTGCAGTACCCTTTTAATACTTTTCCTTAAAAAGTCAAAATTTGTGCTAAAATCTGTCCTTTGTTTTATTTTTATCAGACATTGACGCTGTCATGTCATGATGGCAAAAAAAAAAAAAAGTCTATCTTTGAATTTGGAGATATTGTTGAACTGGGGAAGCAAGGTGTGTTGCAACACCTTCAAAATAATAATATTGATAATGAATTACAATATTTACCTCTATTATCAACATTACGATTGCGTCAAATGCAACAATACATAAATGTAATGAATAATTGGATAACAAAAGAAGGGAGGAAGACAAAGGCGTGGACAATATTAACCTTTCACATTTTTATGCTAAAGGTAGAATAAGCTTTAGCAATGTGCCGTGTTTTGGGTGTGTATTTGTATGCATGCGATTGTGTATACTTGTATGTACGAATATGTTTGCTGAAGCGTGATTGTATGCATGAGTGTATATATGTATGAATGTATGTGTGCATTAGTATGTATGTATATATGTGTGTATGTATGTAGGTATGTGCGTATGTATATACTGTATGTATGTATGTATCTATGAATGTATGTGTGTATTTATGTATGTTTGTACAAATGTAGAAATGCATGTATGACATACATACATACATACCTACATATGCACATACAGTATGTACGTTTGTATGTGGGACACACATACCTACATATGTACATACAGTATGTATGTTTGTATGTATGACATATATATATATACCTACATATGCACATGTAGAATGTACGTTTGTATGTATGTACGTCTGTATGTACAGTATATTTGTCTTCCAGTATGTGCGAGTACCATAGCACGGCTCCAGTCTCCCAGACAGTCCCACCCAAAGCAACAGCACAGGAAACAAGGGACCACCGTGCCTCCCACTAACAGACGCGCCCAGCCGAGGACAAGGCACGGGAGAAGCAGGAGACAACCAGCCCCCAAGCCATCAAGAGACCACAACCTACATAGGCAGAAGGAAGACGGGACACCCTGCTTCGAGGGGCCCAAGGACTCCCCGCAGCCAGAAGGGAAAACCACCCCGCCCCACCAGCGATCGGACCCATACGATACAAACATATATCTCAGGCAACACCCTGAGACAGAGGTAGTGCATCCTAAAGACCGGACACCCACACCCACAAAAACAATCTGGTGTATGCTATCCAGTGTAAAGATGAATGCTCTGATTCATAAATTGGGGTAACAAAACAACCAGTAAGCTGACGCATGCCACAGCGGAGACGGGGAAACTCTTCAGGCCAAGACTCAGATGTCTACCTGCATCTCAGGGAGAAACAGCACTCCTTTTGAGAACAAAAATGTACAGATTCTGGACAGGGAGGACAGATGGTATGAAAGAGGAGTGAGGGAAGCCATTTATGTCAAGGTTGAAAAACCATCCCTGAACAGAGGAGGTGGTCCGGAACGCCACCTGACTCCCACATACAACACGGTCCTTTCAACCATTCCTAAAAGACTCATCAATTTAGCCTCCAACAAATAACAGGAATTAGAAACACCTTCTGTAAACACAATTCCATCTGTGCCGTTTGTTTACAACTGAATGAAATTTCAACGTAGGGTATTCTGACTATTTTGGACTGGTAGTAGTTGGCGCTCCCTCTAAAGCAGGGGTCCCCAAACTTTTTGACTCGGGGGCCACATTTGGTTAATAAAATTTGGCTGTATATATATATATATATATATATATATATATATATATATATATATATATATATATATATATATATATATATATATATATATATATATATATATATATATATACATTGTCTTTATAATCCGTTTTGTCATTTAACATCAATTAACATTGATGTTCATCAACATTTAACATTGTCACAATATCGATTGGAAAATTTATTTTTAGACAATATGATTTGCCTGAGCGGCTAGGAGACACCAAGAGTAACAAGCGGTAGAAAATGGAGTAGAAAGAAAAGATTTAAAAAAAAAATAATAATAATAATAATAATTTAACTTAGGACTTCCTGTGGGCCGGATTTTGGATGCTGGGGGGCCGGATCCGGCCCGCGGGCCGTAGTTTGGGGACTTCTGCTCTAAAGAGAAAAGGTTAGTTGGTTGAAGTTTATTTCAAATATCTATACATTTTATATATGAGTAAATCGTGTTGTCACACACCATTTTTGACACAGCAGTTTCGCTACATTTACCAACACCCATCTGCTCTACGCAATGACTGCAGAGCAGGCAGCGATCCAGCCCCCCGAACCCACCGTCCACCGAGAGCCAGGCGATCCAGCCCTCTCTGACAGGGACAACCCCTGACAAGCCCGCACCTTGACAACGGCATGACATCGGGCGTGAAGAGCGACACAGCAGAGTGCGGGTTACAGACGGCAGAGTGCACCCGCTCGACACCACACAGCCCCCCAACCCCGCCGCAAGGGTGAGTGACGACACCGCCCCCCACTGTAAATCCTTGCCCCTCCAGAGCCACAGTGGCACACCACCCACGACAATCGCGACGACACACATGCCGCCCAGACACCAACTCCCTCAACCCCGGGAACTGCCGTAACCATTCCAACCCACCCGAAGAGGCTAGCATCACGCAGAGGTCCAAGGGCAGCGCCACAGGCCCCGCCACCAACAAAAGTAGGCCCTGCCTTGGCAATCCCAGAGAGCCGGACAGGGGCGCCGAAAAGGGGGGGTAAAGGAGACAGATTCTAGGGGCCCATGATGGAGGGGGGCCCAGAGAGGCCCCTAATGATGATGAAATTATCATACAGAAAAAATAATGACACTAAGTTATTAACTAACATATAATCACACATGTTTTATTTTCCATGTCCTGGTAACAATACCTTTATTTGTTTTGGAAGCATCAACACCTGCAGGGCCCTCCCTCCCCCCCCCCCCCCCCCCCCCCCCCCTCTATTTACGTAAAATGGTTCAGTCCGACTGGATCAGCTGCAGGTAGAGCACCGGCGATTCGTCACAGTCAGACAGCGCCACAGCGGCAAAGGAGGAGACAGCAGTATGCCTCAAAAATCAGGCAGCCAAAAAAGAAAGGAAAAGAAAATAAGAGAGGAGAAGGAGTTGAAGGGTCAACAATATGCCACCCAATATTTCCAAAAAAAGGTGGGTTTGTTAGTTGTGGTGGAAAGTTATGCATATTAACTTTGTCCCTGTCTGTGGTAATAAGCTAGCTCACTTTTCTCACCATGTTAGCTCAAGAAAACTCTGGATTTTTACATTTTACTGCTATTTTAGTTAAATAATCAATCCAGTCAAACATTTATCAAGCTGTTCTTATTCAATAATAGTTGATCTCCCCTCTGTCAAAATGATGCCTCATTCTGAACAGAGTCAAGTGCACCACCAGCAGCAGAAAATACCATTACTCAAAAATACCATTAAAATGCATAATTGTATGTAAAATAGCATCAAAAAATGTTGCCGCTGTGTTGGGGGCCCTGTAAAGATTATTTTCATGGGGCCCAAAATCCCTAGCGGCGTCCCTGGAGCCGGACATATCAGACTAGAAAGGGAGTTGATCCGGACCATCTTCTGGTTTTAGGATTTTTCAAAAGGTTTCAGCTCGACATCTTCCAGGACACTTTAAATGCATATGCATCCCATAATAGTTAGCGCTTTCTTTAAGTGGGCATGGCTTTGTCTGCTCTCCAAAATCAGAGTTTGCTAGTAGGTATGTAACGATAAAAAGTATAATTGTACATTTAAACCGCGGTAAAACTTACGACTGTTAGTATTATCGTTTTTAATTAAAATTATCGTAAAACCGTGACTGGCAACTGCACTTTGATAAACTAATGGACCGGTAATACTGGAGGAACAAGCTAGCACTAGTTAGCTTAAATGCTAACATGAATACAAGAGAAATTAATATCTTTCACTGGAAAACTCACAATCTCACGAAGTATATATTTGTAACTTCTAGTCAAAACATCTAAACAAACTTCACAATCCCCTGAATGGTAATTTTTCAGTGAGACATTACAACTCGTTTTTAGACAATACTTCTTCTGAGCATCGTAAGTTGCTGAGGCTTCCAGGCGTGTGTCAGAGGGAGCATTTCTGCAAAGCGCTTATTGAGGCTGGTTTAATGTAGGGGAGGAGCTGGAATTGATGACGTGTGAAGCCTCGCTGCCCGGCCGTGTCACGGGACCACTTTGGGACGCAGGATAATTCCCTGGTAGGGTAATGGTCTGTGCCTTTGTCTTTTGTGCCACATGACGTGGGTTCGATTATCAGCAGTAGGCAGTATTATTTAATGTCAGCAATTGTCTTACAAAAATATTTTCGCTCCATACTTGGTGGTGGTCAGCTACTAAACCAGCTACAGTTGCCCCTGGAGTAGACTGACCCTTTTATGGCTGCCACCACTGTAGAACAAGGTGACCCCCCTGTGCTACCCATGAAAAAAAAGTCTGGACACTCCCACTGCCGCCCTCATCTGTTCACAGCTGGCAGCCATGGAGAGCAGTGGTTCTCTCTCCTCATTACAGTCTTTAAATTTAGATGTTTGTGTCCTTGAGACTGCAAGTTTGTCTTTTTTTAGTGCCAAGTTAATGACTATTTTATTTCATCTTTTTGATACCGTACATGGTTGAGCATTTAATGTGTGTCTGTTGTGAGTAATTACTGTTACCATATCTACCACTTTGGATGTGTATTTCACTGTATTGCTTCTAAATTGATGAATGTATTACCAGTGGACCCTGTAAATCAGGTGGTGGTGATGCAATCACTGACTAGCCATACCCTTAGCTTGTTCACAGCCAATGGTGCGTTCACTGAACACACACATTTTCAGTACTCTACGAAAATGATCACAAATGACAGTATTTATCTTCTAATGAACTATTTGAATTTATACACTGGTCATTCTAAATAATCTTAATTTTCATTGGAAAGAAAAAATTAATCTGTGTTTTAGATGGATTCCATTGTTTGTTTGATTACCAATTGTATTTTATTTCGGTTTTGTAGAACTATACAGATAAATGGCCTACAGTTCTGTACATGAGGGGGTGTCATATTGAGTCTGGCTACCAAAATGTATTTCGATACTTTTCGGTACTTTTCTAAATAAAGGGGACCACAAAAAATTGCATTATTGGCTTTATTTTTTACAAAAAACCTTACGGTACATTGAACGTATGTTTCTTATTGCAAGTTTATCCTTAAATAAAATTGTGAACATACTAGACAACTTGTTTTTTAGTAGTAAGTAAGCAAACAAAGACTCCTAATTAGTCTGCTGACATATGCAGTAACATCATTTATCATTCTATTATTTTGTCAAAATTATGAGGGACTAGTGATAATGTTCGAAACCGGTTCTCCCGGTTGTTCAATAAGAAAAGAACTGATTCCATGGACTCAAATCCCTTTTTGAGAACTGGTTCCCGTTATCGAGGCCACTATAGTAAAGAAAAATAGTTGGTTCTTTATTCGAATCCCTGGGAACGAATCCCGTCCCACAGGAAATGCCCTGTGGGACATCACAGGAAATGACGTAGCTCAGTCATTAGGTGGCAGATACAGAAAGTAGCAAAAACAATGGACCGGAAAAAACTCCTCAAGGCATGGCTTCATTTTACAAAAAAATACGACGAGGAAATGGCAATATGCAATTATTTCCAGGCTTCGCTCTCATGTAAGGGGGGGAAGTACAACAAGCATGTTGAAACATGTTCAGGCCGCACATAACCGGAACGTTCGAGAACCTTGTTGTGTCTTTGACACGTGGGGAAGCAGCGACAGAGATGACGAAGCACGCCCCTCTTCCTCTGCTTCAACCTGCAGCCCCAGTTCCAGTGATAGTTGCCGGTGAGTAACTAACGTTAACTGTTGCAGGTTAATTTCCATATTTGCTCACTTGTAACCTTTAGGCTAAAATAACGTTACCTCTTATGTCAACCAGGACTGCAGTAATGTTAGCTAGACTAACGTTACCTAAGCATAGTCAGTGGCTAACGGTAACGTTAACGTTAGCCTTTTTGTATGTGTCTTATAACGTTAACGTTATCTTGTAGCCTACACCACTCCAGAGTTTGCAGGTCTGTCTAATAAACTAGTGCTTTCTTTCTTTCTTTAGTTTATTTCGTACATGAACACACTTACAGCATAACACATCACAGTTTCATATAATTTTCACTTTACGTCATAATCCTACCCCTTTCCCACTTCAGAGCGTTTACAAATACATCATTTACTGACCTTTTTCTAATAAAATAACATCTGTGAATTAGTATATACAACAGTTGTGTAATATGTAATTAATTAATTCAGTCATTATTAATATACTGAGATGAAGAATATCTTATTTTCAATAAGGTTGAAAGTATTTCTCATAATTCTTCTTTGTACTTTGAAAGCACTATTAATTTGAACAACCTCTTAAAGTGGATCATACCGTTCAATGTTTAACTTCATTACTTAATCCATTCCATCATTTAATTCCACATACTAATGCTAAAGACGTAATAACAGACACCCTAGTCTTCACATTCAGCTAATTTCCCACCTAATTCTATGCTGTGTCTGTCCCTCATTTTCCCTCCAGGACAAGGACGTGCAGTCATTCCTGGAGGAGGCCACACTGATGGACCCCAGAAGGTTTAGATACAGACTGGAGGAGGACGTCGTCAAACCTATCGGTGTGTCCAAGCTAATTCCACGCCAAGTGAATGTGTTTTTTCCACCGTTGGCGGATCAGACTTGATCCTGAAAAAGCAGACATGCTAATTTTTTGGAAGAATAATTGTTGATTGATGACTGTGGCGTTCTTAGTGTCATAGTGTGTGTAGTTACTATGTTCCGATAGCAGCAGAAGTGCACTTTTTGGAGAGCTGCAATATTTTCAGTTACATAAATGATGATGGAAACACAAAGGCTGATCTTTACTGCGAATGTAGCAATAAATCAATTAATCTATACTTACGTTTGTGTTCCAGCAAAGAAAGTCCAGATATGTAAATATATACAGTAACACAAAAACAACCTGTCTCTGTGATCACTATAGGTGTATAAATAATAATATAGTGTTAAATAAAATCAGTCCCTTGGGCACAAAACTGAAAATAATACAGCGTTCCAAAAAGTGCACTTCTGCTGCTATTTGACATAACTGTTTGTTATGATGCTTTGACATTTTTGCACTTTATTTCTTTATTGAAAGAAAATTCTATGAAGAGAAAAGTTCTTTGCAAATGTGGATACAATGCTAAAAAAATGAAAAGTTAAAGCTAAAAAAAGAAATACACTTTGAGTTAACATTATTTCCTTATATGGGGAAAGATGTTATGAGCTAGGGAATATAACAACTACACTACCCAGCATGCAACGGGAGTGACGAGCATGCGCGGTAGCCCCGAAAAGTGTTGTTGCATATCGTCACCCGGCAGCTAAGAAGGAGCACGCTGTGAAAGTAAACGTCAAGAACTCAGCCAACACGCCTCGTCTGCATTATTTATAATTAGACAGACAACACATATACAGTGTGATTTGGTTTTGTTTACAAGGAAAGAAAAACGAAAGTTAAAAAAGGGAGATGTCATATATGTATGTGCTGCGGTTGCTTTAAGAACGTTGTGACAGCTGCCGTAAAGGAGGTACGTTGCTAGCCTGGTTTCTATGTTTCCGGTTGGTCGTAAAAGTGTTCTTCATGTGTTTGTACCCTGCTCAAATCGCTCAGTAAAGTTATTCATTGGATTATACCTTTTGTTTTGAACTTTATTACACCTTGGAGCGCTTTTTCCCGTCCATTTTTTCCTGCTTTCGCTATCTGCGCCTAATGACTGAGCTACGTGACGCCATTTCTTGTGATGTCACACGGAGAATTTCTGGTCGGGACGGGATTCGTTCCCAGGGATTCGAATAAAGAACCAACTCTCTTTCTTTACTATAGTGGTCTCGATAACGGGTACCGGTTCTCAAAAAGGGATTCGAGTCCGAGGACTCGGTTCTTTTCTTATTGAACAACCGAGAAAACCGGTTTCGAGTATCATCCCTAGGTACTATACTAATACCGGTACCGTACAACCCTATTATTTATATATATAGATAGATAGTACTTTATTGATTCCTTCAGGAGAGTTCCCTCAGGATATATATATATATATATATGTATATATATATATATATATATATATATATATATATATATATATATATATATATATATATATATATATATATATATATATATATATATATATATATATATATATATATATGTATTATGGGGAATGGCTGCCAGATTCATTTTCTGCAAACTTGAAATTTCTGTTATCTGGGTGCTATGTGTCCTTCAAGTTCATGCGCCTTTTCAGAAGTAGATAATATCTACACAATACCAAACCCTACCTCATTATAGACTGCTTATTGTGTTGTTAAAACAGGCGAATGACAATTTATTTAAGAACAAAATACAAGTCTGAATTACTTTTAGTACAGAGGCGTATATGCTCTACCTTCGGGACAATTGTTATACACAATCCCAAAACATAAATCATTCATAAGGCTCCTTTAACATTTGCTGTAAGAAAAAGCTTAAAACTGCACTGTGATCAATATTTATACAGGCATGGTCTCAAATGACCGTGAGTAGTATGAGAGGATCCTGACTCTGCAGCTTTCTCAAAGCTACTATAGATCGTGTCTGGGTCAATCTGATTTTTTTTTTAGTTCACAAACTAGTTTTAAAGTGCGACTCCCACCGGTGTGATCGATATTGTATCCAGTCACAGCAGGCATTCCGCTCAAAAGCTCTTGTAGCCCCTAAGCTCTACCAGACTCAAAAAGTAAGCGCACAAAAGTAAGTTTGCGTCTGCAGAAAACTACATTCAGTTTATTTCAAATGAAACATTTCTAAGGATGTCAAAAGTGTACACCAGTGGTGCACACACTTTTTCAGCAGGCGGGCTACTTATTAAAGGGCAAAATCGAGGTGATCTACCTTATATATGTATATGTGTGTGCGTGTGTGTGTGTGTGTGTGTGGGTGTGTATAAATATGGTAACACTTTATTTTAAGGTACACTTATTCACCATTAATTAGTTGCTTATTAACATGCAAATTAGTAACATATTGGCTCATTATTTGCATTTGCACTTATTAATGCCTTATTCTGCATGGCCGTATTATACTAGCAGTAAGCCATTAACTAAGAGTCTTCACTAACCCTAACACCCAACCCCAACCCCAACCGTAACCCTAACCCTATGTTAATAAGCAACTAATTAATGGTGAATATGTTCCCCATACTAAAGTGTTACCATATATATATATATATATATATATATATATATATAATTTATATAATTTATATATATATATATTAGGGTAGTCAAGTGGTTACTTTTTAATATGATTAATCACACTCTTGAACTGTGATTAATCATGATTAATCACATATATATAATTATATATAATTATTTGCTTGCATAAATAACATTTGGTTAGGAAAAAAAACCCTAGTATTTAAATACAAATGCAATTTGGTAGTCAGACTGTCATACAGGGACGTTTTTTTAATATATATATATATATATATATATATATATATATTTAGCAAACTAGGTACAGATGTTAATGTAATAAAGACAGACATAAAAAGTGTACTGAGTGCACCATTTGCATTTACTCTTTCTTAGTTTAACCAGTTGTTTAAACAAATGCAAGCCTTTTTTGATTTTGTTGGCGATGATGGAATGGATATCATGTCGCGCTATTATTGTGAAGCCGGAAGTGCGTGTGTGTGTGAGAGAAGGTGTCTTGACGTGAAGTCAGTGTGTTGACGAGAGACGTGACAGTTGTCAATAAAGAACGTGCCTCTCGATTCCCTCGATACTGTCCGTCTTTTCTGCTGGGCTTCATCTAATTACAAACCCTCGTATACACGAGTGTATCTAACTTTTCGGATGACAGCGCTGATCTTGTTTTTGTATAAACTACCTCAAATTTGTATGACGCCAGTTGGCGACATGAAGGACAGCTTGCAGCGCTTGGTCCTCACAGATAGGGATGATGTTTGATAAGAAAGTTCGAGTCTATTATCGAATCCTCTTAACGAACCGATTCCTTATCGATTCTCTTATCGAGTCCAGATAGGTTGTTGTATATGGAAAAAAACACACAATATTTGGTTTAACAAAAGCTCACTTTTATTATATTAGAAAACAATTTAATCTAAAAATAAATAAATATTGACTGTTACCCCCCTAAAAAAATAAAATAAAATAAATAAATATTGACTGTTGTTACCCAAAGTATATTAAGTGGGATTTTTCATAAAAACAAATATATACAGTAACACGAAAACAACCTGTCTCTGTGATCACTATAGGTGTATAAATAATAATATAGTGTTAAATAAAATCAGTCCCTTGGGCACAAAACTGAAAATAATACAGCTCTGCTGCTATTTGACATAACTGTTTGTTATGATGCTTGACATTTTTGCACTTTATTTCTTTATTGAAAGAAAATTCTATGAAGAGAAAAGTTGTTTGCAAATGTGGTTACAATGCTAAAAAATGAAAAGTTAAGCTAAAAAAAGAAATACACTTTATTGAGTTAACAGGAAGGGGGAAGATGTAATGAGCTAGGGCAGTGGTTGTCAAATGGGGGTACGCGTACCCCTGGGGGTACTTGAAGGTATGCCAAGCGGTACGTGAGATTTTTTTTAAATATTCTAAAAATAGCAACAATTCAAAAATCCTTTGTAAATATAAATAAAAACCTATCTATTTTTCCAAATAGTTCAAGAAAGACCACTACAATTGAGCAATATTTTGCAGTGTTATACAATTTAATAAATCAGAAACTGATGACATAGTGCTGTATTTTACTTCTTTATATCTTTTTTTCAACCAAAAATACTTTGCTCTGATTAGGGGGCACTTGAATTAAAAAATGTTTCACAGGGGGTACATCACTGAAAAAAGGTTGAGAACCACTGAGCTAGGGAATATAACAACTACACTACCCAACATGCAGCGGGAGTGACGAGCATGCGCGGTAGCCCCGAAAAGTCTTGCATGTCGTCACCCGTGAAAGTAAACGTCAAAAACTCAGCCAACACGCCTCGTCTGCATTATTTATAATTAGACAGACAACACTGTGATTTTGTTTTGTTTACAAGGACAGAAAAACAAAAGTTAAAAAAAGGGAGATATATGTTGTATATATATGTATGTGCTGCGGTTGCTTCAAGAACGTTGCGACAGCTGCCGTAAACGAGGTGCGTTGCTAGCCTGGTTGCTATGTTTCCGGTTGGTCGTAAAAGTGTTCATGTGTTTGTACCCTGCTCAAATCTCTCAGTAAAGTTATTCATTGGATTATACCTTTTGTTTTGAACTTTATTACACCTTTGAGCGCTTTTTCCCGTCCATTTTTTCCTGCTTTCGCTATCTGCGCCTAATGACTGAGCTACGTGACGCCAATTCTTGTGATGTCCCACGGAGCATTTCTGGTCGGGACGGGATTCGTTCCGAGGGATTCGAATAAAGAACCAACTCTTTTTCTTTACTATAGTGGTCTCGATAACGGGTACCGGTTCTCAAAAAGGGATTCGAGTCCGAGGACTCGGTTCTTTTCTTATCGAACAACCGGGAAAACCGGTTTCGAGTATCATCCCTACTCACAGATGTCAATGTGCGGTGGCTGTCCGTTGCAAAAAGGCGTGGTTTAATTTATCCGTGGTCACAGAGAAAATTTCAGCCAGCATAGTTTGCTGTCCGTGTAGCATTCATGCTAGCGACGCCATCCTCACGTTCATGTTTCGCTTTAAGATGCTATTTTAAACTTGATGTGTGCTGATGTTAAGAAAGTTTGTCGCTGCAATACAAACTAATGACGTCAGTTACGTCGGATCTTGTTTTGAAGGCCGCAGAAAACATTGCTCTAACTATCATCATGCTGGTGTGTGACGTGATCATTGTCTGTGCAAAATGCGCGCTGCCTTTCGGCGGTCAAAACAAACACTGTGATTAATCTTCATTCATTTAGGGCGGGGGTCGGCAACCCGCGGCTCTAGAGCCGCATGCGGCTCTTTAGCGCCGCCCTAGTGGCTCTCTGGAGATTTTTCAAAAATGTATGAAGAATGGAAAAAGATGAGGGGAAAAAATCAATTTTTTTGTTTTAGTATGGTTTCTGTAGGAGGACAAACATGACACAAACCTCCCTAATTGTTATAAAGCACACTGTTTATATTAAACACGCTTCACTGATTCGAGTATTTGGCGAGCGCCGTTTTGTCCTACTAATTTTGGCGGTCCTTGAACTCACCGTATAGTTTGTTTACATAACTTTCTCCGACTTTCTAGGACGTGTTTTATGCCACTTCTTTTTCTGTCTCATTTTGTCCACCACACTTTTAATGTTGTGCATGAGTGTACAAAGGTGAGTTTTGTTGATGTTATTGACTTGTGTGGAGTGCTAATCAGACATATTTGGTCACTGCATGACTGCAAGCTAATCGATGCTAACATGCTATTTAGGCTAGCTATATGTACATATTGCATCATTATGCCTCATTTGTAGCTATATTTGAGGTCATTTAGTTTCCTTTAAGTCCTCTTAAATAAATGTATATCTCATGACACATGTAATATGGCTTTTAATTTTTTGCGGCTCCAGACAGATTTGTTTTTGTATTTTTGGTCCAATATGGCTCTTTCAATATTTTGGGTTGCCGACCCCTGATTTAGGGTAACACGATAGGCCTGGGAGTTTGAGGGTTCTGCACAGTATCTTGGCTGTTCCTAGGACTGCGCTCTTCTGGACTGAGGCTTCAGATGTTGTTCCTGGGTTCTGTTGGAGCCACTTTCCCAGTTTGGGGGTTACTGCCCCAAGCGCCCCCACTACCATGGGGACCACGCTACCCACACAGCAGAAGACTGCTATACGCATCCGCCTTCAAGTCGCCCAACCCGCGTTACTGTCACATTCGTTTTGGCTCCGCCTAGAGGACACAGCTCCGCCTCTGAAAATTGTACGGTCAGACAGCTGATCCTGAGCGGACTCGTGTCTGATTCACATACGCGGACGCGACAAACTAAACCGGTGCGCGCCGCCTAGAGTTATAGGCTCCGCCTACGCGCGCTGAGCCGACCAATGTCTGCACCCCCAGACGTGGACGCGCCTACTAGCGTGTACACGCATGAGCCAAGATCTCTGGACTTTCTTTGCTGGAACACGAACATAAGTATAGATTTATTGATTTATTGCTACATTCGCAGTAAAGATCAGCCTTTGTGTTTCCATCATCATTTATGTACGATTGTAATGACGTTGTTTGATATTAGGACTAGCAGTAAAACTTTATATTCTGTAAAAAAAGGCTATTTTATTTCCAGCGCCGCCTCCCAGAATGCTTTGCATGGGGACGTGCGTCTGACGTCACGTATCCAGAAATTTCAAAATGGCTGCACGTGGTAGGTGAGGCCCAAGCGAAGAAAAGTGGAAAAGAGTGTTATTCGTCAAAAAACCCACACAACGACGGTCATTTTTTCGCCGTGCTATTGTAAAATTGTCTTTTATCTGTGTTTTGTGTTCCGGGGGACCCCGACTCCAGAATGTGAAAGTTTCCCGCGTGAAGCCGGTGAGTAAAAAGTTCAATACAGTTAACTTAGGCCATATTTTGTTAGACGCTGTGAATGTGTGTAGGTTACATGCTACGATATTCCACATATTTCCAACTGCTTGAAACGAAAGCATATTACTTTATTGTCAGTGTTGTTTAGGCCCAGGTCGCTAACGTTACTGCGTTAGTCAACAACGTAACGTTAACGGAGTGGAAACAGCCGTTCTTTGCCATTAATATGAGTGTGTATTATTTCTTTCTTTGTTCTTTAGTGGAGCTCGAGATCCTGTTTACTGTGGACTAGCTGTGTGTGACGCCATGTTGTTTTTGTTTCCATTACAAAAAAAAAAGGTATTGTCTATGTGTTTTTTGGCATAGTTAATTGTAGAAAAAAATATAAAATGAGGTGATGTGAGTGGGAAAAATTGCTGCACATATTAAGGATCCTTTTTCTTGATCTATATTTTTCTTATTTTCCGATGTATATATTTTATATGCTGTTTTTTATTTAATTAATTTATTAAAGACTAATTCATTTATTTTTTACCTTTTTTTATTATTATTATTTTATTTACTATTATTATTATTATTTCCACATGTAAGCATAAATAATTGATCATATTAGTACATTGTTTGATTGCTTTGCTTAATGCATTCCATAATTTAATTCCACATACTGATATACTGAAGGTCTTAAGTGTTGTACGTGCGTACAAATGTTTTAAATTACATTTCTCTCTAAGATTATTTTTCTCCTCTTTTTTTGAGAAGAATTGTTGTATATTCTTGGGTAGCAGGTCATAGTTTGCTTTGTTTATAATTTTAGCTGTTTGCAAATTCACTATGTCGTGGAATTTCAGTATCTTTGATTCAATAAATAAAGGATTTGTGTGTTCTCTATATCCAACATTATATATTATTCTAACTGATCTTTTTTGTAACAGCGTTAATGAATGAAGTGTACTTTTGTAATTATTTCCCCATATTTCTACACAATAACTCAGATATGTAACACTAGTGAACAGTAGAGAATATGAAGTGATTTTTTTGTCTAGAACATGTTTTGCTTTATTCATTATTGACGTGTTTCTTGCTACTTTATGTTGTATATTTTTTACTTGAGATTTCCAGTTCAATTTATCATCAATCATTATACCTAGAAATTTGGTTTCATTTGCTCTTTCAATTTCTATTCCGTCTATTTGTATCTGTGTTTGACTTTCTTTTCTACTGTTACCAAATAGCATTATTTTAGTTTTACTGAGATTCAAAGATAGTCTGTTTTTGTCAAACCATTTTTTTAATTTGTTAATTTCTTCTGTTATTATTTGTATTATCTTCTGTGTGTTCTCTCCTGAACAAAACGCTGTTGTATCATCCGCAAATAATACTAACTTTAAATCTTTTGTAACTTTACAAATGTCATTTATCTAGACATTGAATAATTTAGGTCCTATATTGATCCCTGAGGTACACCACAGGATATATTTAGCGTTGTAGACGAAACCACCACATTAATACTAAATATATGGTTAACATTCTTAGTGCTAAAGATATTCCCCTCTCCTTGTATCCCTTCTCCCAGCTCCACCGTCTCGCCGAGTGCCAGCAAGAGTCATGAGTACTTGTCAACTCGACTCCTCAACTGGAGATAACTTTCTAGGTAAAGACTGATCTCCAAAATAATATCTCAGCATCCAGTAACCATGGTTAACAGATCACAACCATTTAATACCAATTTATCTCCCTTAGCACCTCACCATGGGGAAGGATGTATTCATATGCCTTCACCAGCACATGCATTAAACATGCAGAGAGTTACACAAGGTAGGGACTGATCTCTGTATACACTACACCCATAATTTCAAACCCTACTTTACGATTGAGCTGAAGTTCTGACTATTATGACCTGTACTTTTACCTTTCTTATAGTTCTTACCACCTTGGGGCACCATTCAGGTAAAATCTCAGCTCATCTTACTTGCTTATTTGTATACACTAACACCTGTGCATGCTTTTGTCCATGTTGTTCCTTTGACGATGAATAAATACCCCTTTTCTTTCTTTCTACATTAAGGGTGCCTTTTCATCTGATTAAATTTATAATGAACAGGGACATTGCGGTTGTCCCAAGTGGATGGTATGATGATAGGATGGTTTTCTGGCCCAGCTATAAAAACACCGACAGAATTGAAAGGGCCGCTTTAAATGAGGTGCAGCATGAGCCAAACTGGCCAAGATTTGACGTTTCTGTTTTCCTAACTTGTGGTATGCAAATTCATAATCTTCTTGTTTAAAAATAACATCATAGTTGCTTCTCTTTATGCTTGGAATAACTTATTGTGTCTATGTTCTGACCAGGTCTCTTGTAAGAGAGAGACCTGATTTATCATCATCAATAATAATAATATTCTGTTCAGCTCTACAGCTAATTTGAAACTCATGTTCATTTTAACATATTCAATTTTAGACAACTACAAAGACGCATTAAAAATAATGCAACAATATGGAAAGGGCTGCAACACCTCAGACCTGCAATCTGAGGCAGAGAACGAGGAGCTGCCAGAAAAAAGGAACAGGAAGCCAGTGTAAGTGTGTTCCGTCTTGTTTTTGTCATGTTTCTACAGTAATAGGAAGGTTATTTCCGGTAGCATTCAAAAATAGACCAGAGATGCTTGTACTATATGTATATTTGGCAATTTTGGTATTGCAATAATCCTAATGATATGGTTACCCAACAGCCATCGTCTCGGGGACTCAGATGATAGCGAAGAAGACCCGGGAAATAGTGACCTCACATCTCTGGGGTTGGCAAGCCAATTGCACAGGCAGAGTAAGGAATAATCTCTTAACATCGAAAACAACAAAACCACCACATTAATATTAAAGATATGGTTAACATTCTTAGTGCTAAAGATATTCCCCTCTCCTTGTATCCCTTCTCCCAGCTCCACCGTCTCGCCGAGTGCCAGCAAGAGTCATGAGTACTTGTCAACTCGACTCCTCAACTGGAGATAACTTTCTAGGTAAAGACTGATCTCCAAAATAATATCTCAGCATCCAGTAACAATGGTTAACAGATCTCAACCATTTAATACCAATTTATCTCCCTTAGCACCTCACCATGGGGAAGGACGCATTCATATGCCTTCACCAGCACCTGCATTAAACATGCAGAGAGTTACACAAGGTAGGGACTGATCTCTGAAATATTAGTGTATAGATAGGCCCCTTGGGTATTACCAGTCATGGTTAACTGATGGCTCTCACAATGCCCACCTCACTAGGAACGGCAGTCCCTCCTCGACTCCCTCCACCCCCCTCACCAGCAGCCCTCAACATGTGGCAGACAGAGGAGCCTGGATCCAGCCTGGCCTACAGGCCAACATGGCGAGGGGAAAGAATGGCCGACAACATTTCCTGCTCTGGTGAGCAATAACTGACAAATTTTGGAAAAAATTCAAATTCACAAGCAATCACATATTTTCTTCAAACCTTGTCAATAACTTTTGTCATTAACTAAGGTCAATAGCTAATGTCAGGATTATGAGTAATGAGGATAAACACTGAAACATGTTAATTTTATACTGCTGTTTGTCAACAGCGCCTGAGGTAATCCACATCCTTAGCCTGCTGGAAACTATTAAGCACAACCAAGACCAGCTGATTGCGAAGGTAAACTTCTTAAGCCTTGAATAGGTCAATAATTCATAATGACATTGATTTTGATTCATTATTATTTTTTAAAGAAAGAAACAGCCTACATGGCAGCTTTGTGTGATTAGAGTAAACATTGCTACATTTTCTTGTTACATTTCACCTGTTTGCTCTTTAAATACCACTTTTAATGTTTTTTATTTATTTCGATCATATTTTTTAAAAATGTGCCCTGGGGCCGTTAAAAAATGACCTGCAGGCCGCAAATGGCCCACGGGCCGCACTTTGGACATCCCTGACCTACACGAATAAATTAGCAGGGTTCTAAATGTAGGAAAAAAGACCTGCTGATCGAGAGCATGTAACTGTTAAGGACCTGTTCTCCTCCACTTCTCCAGTCAAAGTAACCAATCAAGTGTTAGGACCCACCCACTGACTTTGAGGCTCAGTTTGATAGATAAAATAAATTCATGAAATACTTAAATAAACCCCCCAAAGGGTTGATTATTTTACAACATTCAAGATCTATGTTAAAAAAGGTAATATATTTTGTAGGAAAACTGTTCTACTGTGTCTGTGACACTTGAACATTTGTATGGTTCTGCGATTTTATATTTGAAGGTCATTTTTTTTACGTTTTTTTGTTTATCATGTTGATTTATTTTGAGCAATGATTGTTTATTTTTGCACTCTATTTCACAAACCAAGCTCAGAAGAACAGAATGTTACTAAATATATAAAACAATATAAACAAACACTACTTGAATAGTGATGTTTATGGTTTAAACTTGAATAATTCTAATGGAAGTCTTGTGTTTTATTAGATATGCTATTTACATGTTTTGTACAGCAATGTGCTGGTCATTATTTGCAATGTAATGGTTTGAGTTTGAGTTTGAGTTTATTTCGAACATGCATGCATACAACATGATACATCACAATTTCCAGTTTCTCTGGTGCATTTTGTTACCATCAATAAATAGCTTTTTAAAAAAAAACTAATAAAGTATTGTCGTAATTACTTTAAATAGACTAACTTAATTTTTTTTGTAGACACATTAAAATAAGATGCAAATCAATGCTAAAAACAGTTTTGGTAATAACTCGGACCACATCTGGTCCAGAGCTGGTCCGAATGCAATATTTGGGTAACGCATATTTGCCGTATTTGGGCCTTATGTGACCTTGTTTTCCATTGCTTTGGACCAGATTTGGCCCAAAGCTTTTTCAGAACTGGAAAATAAGTCCGTATCAGATCAATGCCGAGGTGCAAAAAGACACTGGCCCAGATGGGTAAAACGGATCCGCACCAGATTTTTAAGCACATTTGGCCCATATCTAGTCCAGTTATATTTTGCTATCTGGGATGCCGCCATTGAAGTGCTGGCTGGTTGCATCTGCTATGCTCTTTTATTGTTGTGTATGTTCTTTCCGTTCTATAACCTTTACCTCTTGTTATCATGAGTTTTTACCACATAATTTCCCTATTGTAAGATGAATTTAGTCTGTCCTATCCTACAGTATGGACTCACTCTCATCATGAAGAAGAAACAACGGCATGCACCAGCCCCAAAGCCAAAGAAGATCAACCCGGTCATCAAAAGAGGAAAAAAACGGAAGTTCCGAAACCCACACCACTAAAAGGCCCAGAAAGGCAGACCACTGCAAGCAAAAGAAGACTACTTCAGCTGTTTCAGCACACAAAATGAGGAGAAGGATGAAAACCATGCTCAATTACCTTTTCGGGAGGCTACTGTGTTACAGGCACTGTCCATTGGTAAATTTGTGAATGAACAACAAACCCTGTGTAAATATTTCATGTTTCAATGTGTTCACCTGTGGCCAAAATAAGGTGGGTGCCCCTTAGGTGCGTTCTTTTGCTTGTATTCCGTCCCGTGTCTTCTTCCCGGAAGTAAAAAATAGTGGTGGTCAACCAAGCCAAGATGGCCAAGATGCAAGCAGCGCTCAAACTATCTGAGTACGCAAGGGGCCTAGATCTTCCTGCAAGATACCAGTAAAACATTTAACTATGCAATGAAATAGATCACTATACTTTATTTTTTTTTAAATGTGTCGAGTGATATCAAGGATTATACGTCAGTGACGGTGGCGTGCGGTCACTAGAGGCAGGGGAGGCACGGCATCACCTGCCATCATGGAAAGAAAAGAAAAAGTAAAAAGAAAAAAAATTAATTAAATTGTTATATGTATCCAGTGATTATACTAAAGTTATTTTCCATTTAACTTCACCAGTTTTAGATTATTTTTATTTTTATTTTCACATTTGCCGTTCAAATACTGAGAAGAGACGGTGCGGTGATCAGCAGCCAGTTGAGGCACGTCACTGCGTTGTGCCTCAACATGGATTGTGCGCAATGACTCGGCTAACTGCTGGCCTGCTGTGCAGTGAGACCGTATTGCTATATGAATTATATTATACATTTCCATAGTTTAGTTAGCTGAGGTATATAATGTACAGTGTATTTTGTCAACAACTGTATGTGTGTAACGTATTTCTTGTGCTGAGCGATCATAAAACTGAAGGCTCGTCTCATAACCCCGCCTCCTGGTGCCAAGCATCTCCGCCACAGAATGCACCGCCCGACGGGAGCATCACACCAACCAAAGCCCACACCCAAACCCTCCACGTGCAAGACCGAATCCACCCAAAAAAAGTCACTTAACAAGAAGCCAAAAAGTGCAAAAACAACAATGCTCGCGCGGCGCGCCGGAGGAGCCGTGAACAGGGACACAACATTAGGTACACCTGCAGACAGCAGCGCGGATTTCATATTTCATTCATTCACAACTCTTCCAACAGGAACACCACTGTGCCCGCACTTATAAGTAAAGGTAAGACCATAATAACGTTTTTTTTTATTAAATGTGCTTTTTTGTGTGCTACAATTTGTAAGTGTAAAGTTAAAGTTAAGTATACCAATGATCAGGGGCACCGCTAGGGATTTTGGGCCCCATGAAAAGAATCTTTACAGGACACCCATTATTTTTTCTGTATTATAAATTCATCATCATTAGGGGCCTCTCTGGGCCACTCTCCATCATGGGCCCCTAGAATCCGTCTCCTGTACCCCCCCCCCCCCCCCCCCCCACCCCCCCACCCCTTTTCGGCGCCCCTGCCAATGATAGTCACACACACACTAGGTGTGGTGAAATTTGTCCTCTGCATTTGACCCATCCCCTTGTTCACCCCCTGGGAGGTGAGGGGAGCAGTGGGCAGCAGCTGCGCCGTGCCTGGGAATAATTTTTGGTGATTTAACCCCCAATTCCAACCTTTGATGCTGAGTGCCAAGCAGGGAAGAATGCTGGTATGAGCTTTTAAACATAACCCGTTAACTGCTGCCAATCACATGGTGAATAAGATACTATTTAGGGTTCATATGTTTGTAAATCTGACTGTGATGAAGTCAGTGCCTCACCTGACATGAACCTCACCGCACGCCACTGGTCAGTGGAGTTTCAGCGATATTGAACTATCTTGAGCTGCAGACGCCATTCTACATAACAAAACAGATGAAAACTTGGAAAATCATGGAGGTCTACAACTTCTTTGTGTGTGGCTGGGTCAAGGACATTGGTATCAAGACTCTCAAGGTCGCATTTCTTTATTTAACTTCACGTCTACAGTCATGTTTGTTGCCTTATTGTTGTTGCACGCGCCGTTTACGAGTAGGCCATGTTTTTCCCCGTCTTTATCAAAATATAACTATAGATGTCAACATTGTGTATGTGCTGAAAGTTTCATTTATGATTGCTTCCTTTTGTAAAAGGTTAGCTCGTTTAGGTTTTGCTCACATATAGACTTGCCGAGTGGGTGCGTTACAAAACACTCGTAGCAGAAATGCGTTTTAACAACCCCTTAAACAAGTTAAACTACAAATAATAACCAAGACAATACTTAAATGAGAAATACTCAACGTTTAAAGTATATTAAACAAACCTTTAACGAAGTAATCACTGCAAACTCGCGCGTTCTTCGACTTTGCTCCCTTGAACTGGAGTGCGTGCCACTTTTCTCGTCGTCTTTCGTGAAATGTTGCAGTCTTCAGCCCTTCTTGATTACCTCTCGAGGAACTCTGAAGAAAGGTTTGTCCTTTTCGCGATTCGAACGGTTCATACAGCCGAAAACAATGCAAGCGTAGGGCATTTTTCTTCGACAAAGGCTAAATAGCGCCCATTGAGAGCAGAAGCTGGCTTGACCTCCACCCATACTTATTGAGCCGGACGTGACGTCATGTAAATCCAAGCAATAGCCTGCTGATTACATATTTTAGGATTCAGCAGAAGTCAGCACTCTCAAGCTTTCGACATTTTCCTCTATTTTTTTGTGAATGATGCATCTACTGTACAGTAGGAAGGTGATTTGCATAGCCTCGTTCATCGCTGATTACTTGACACATGAAGCGTGACGAATTTGGGGCATGCACTATCCACTTTAGCCACCAGACAGCAGTAGAGTGTCGAACATCTTAAAAATGTGTTTTGTGGCAAATCCAAATTTGACCACAGCGTCAGTTGCTATGTAGAGTGGCGCTTTCCATTATTCTTAGCAGACTGCATTGCAAAATGATTCATGCCCCCTCTTCCTCTCACACGAGATTCACCCAGGAATGGGACCATATATACCCCATTCCCTACAGTATATATGCATTCACATACAGTTAAGTATCCAACTTTTAGTAGTTCTAGTAATATTTGTAAAAACCAAATGTGTTTCTCTGCTCTCGCGTAAAATCTCATTAGATTACACAGATGTACCGAAGTAAGTGGCCGACAGAGGCATATTATATCCACACCTGCATCCCAAATACTCAAGATTCATTACACGACCGCTGCTATTTTCATGCCTTCCTGATCGTGCTTAACCAATCACATCACCTCTGAATATCTACTCAACAGTCTGCGAAGGTAAATGCTGCTACTTGCCTGCTTCTTGAGTCAATTGTCACAACTTTCCTATTGTGAGGAATCTTTTTATTTACCTTGTTGAGACTACAGGGACACTATGATAGGATATATATATATATATATATATATATATATATATATATATATATATATATATATATATATATATATATATATATATATATATATATATATATATATATATATATATATATATATATATATATATATATATATCTGTATGTATGTATATATATATATATATATATATATATATATATATATATATATATATATATATATATATCTGTATGTATGTATGTATATATCTGTATGTATGTATGTATGTATATATATATATATATATATATATATATATATATATATATATATATATATATATATATATATAAATATATATATATATATATATATATATATATATATATATATATATATATATATATATATATAAATATATATATATATATATATATATATATATATATATATATATATATCTGTATGTATGTATATATATATATATATATATATATATATATATATATATATATATATATATATCTGTATGTATGTATGTATATATCTGTATGTATGTATGTATGTATATATATATATATATATATATATATATATATATATATATATATATATATATATATATATATATATATATATATATATATATATATATATATATATATATATATATATATATATATATATATATATATATATATATATATATATATATATATATCACATTCTCACATAAATATACATGCTAGTGAGAACAATATGTCATAGTCAAACTCACTCAGTGTCTCAATACAGCAGATGGCTTCTTTAATAAATGAAATCACACCCTTATATGAAAAATAACAATTTAATATGTTAGCTTTAAATGAGGTAACATCAAAGGTTACTTTCAATTCTGAAAGGAGTTATTGATCCATCCTAGTCCCTTTGCTCTCAGCAGTAATAACTAAGCTACTTTGCCAACAGCATTTATACTATTAGAGTCCAAATTAATTGACTTTTATCAGCCACTTGAGTACTTTCTCACACCGCAAGTAAACAAACTAATCAACAATTTCCCATTATAATTTCTAGTTCTACTCTGACCCAAAAGTTTACCTAAAATGATATGCTATACTATATAATATGCATTTTATTGATTTATTTGAACCGTTCTTTTTCCTGAGTGAGATGATTATACAACAAAGGGGGGCGATTATTTTTTTCAAACTAGAATAGAATCATATTATTGTCATTGTCATGGTTAACACAATTGTGTCACATCCATTATTGCAGTACAAATAAAAATACTTAAGATGTATAATGGTCATAAAAACAGTCGAACACACACACCTACATCACATTTAAAGATATTCCACATTACACTATTGCATAGGTTATTTCAAATGTCAGTATTTCCCAAAGAGCTTTCTTTATACATACGTAAAGTTTGATTGTATTTGATGTAAGAACAGAAACATTTGGTGTTCCATTTCAGAATTGCACATATATTTTTTAGAGGAATTTAACCAGTTCACACTGGTAGGAAAAAAAGCTGTTTTTCAGTCTGCAATTTTAGTTTTATATTGTTTGCCTGAAGGCAGCAATTCAAACAGGGTGTGCTATGTCCTATTTTCACTGCCTTGTTGATGCAGCACAAACTGCACAGTTCTTCCAAAGAAGCTTATACTCTGGACGACAGTAGGTGAGGATGCTCTCGATAGAGCAGTGTGATGGATGTTTTGTTGCAGCATCCTCAAAAAATTAAAGTCGGGTCAGGTTGTTTGCTTTGTTTGTGCTTCCTGAAGTCCACAATAAGCTCTTCGGTCTTAGCTGTAATGAGGATCAAGTTGTTGTCTTTACACCACACTGTTATCCACTCCACCTCACAATTAATCATATTATCTTAATTTACAAAATAGAACAGTATGGCATCAGAGGGTTGGTCTTGAACTGAGTAACACATTACTTAACGAACAGGAAACAATATGTAAAGATAGGTAAAATACTTTAACAGAACTAAATATATCTTGCGGCGTATCCCAGGGATCGAAACTGGCACCAAAGTTGGTCTCAGTATTGGGTTAGTTACTGAAAACCAGTAACTAGTTACAGGTACTAGTTACTTTATTTCAAAAGTAACTCAGTTACTAACTCAGTTACTTACACCAAAAAGTAATACGTTTCTGTGAAAAGTAACTATTTAGTTACTTATTCTTCTTTTTTTTAATGTAAGGCTCCCATTAATGCCCTTTTAGCATTCGTTTCAGTACTGTTATTGCACTGGAGAATAATACAATCTGTTGATCAACTTAAATACATTTTCATCACTGAACTCTGCTAAGCAATGTGGTCTACATACAACACACAAAGACAAAGATATGTTTCAAAGGGCCAATTTATTTCGGGTCAGAACAAATTGACAAAACTATTTTAAATAGCTGCAACATAACATACATAAGTAACAAACCGCATAATAACAACATGTCACAACATAGCTGTAAACCTGGCTTCACCCAAGGAAGCACGCACTCATGACATGATTATATGTCATGTCACTATATACAGCACACATACTGCTATACACACGCCTAACCAGGCGTTTTTTTCTCTCAAGGAATTGTGAAATAAAATAATTTCTTCAAGAGATCAACACTGTACTGAAGCCCAGAACACTACGCAGTCCCCCAGTTTTAGTTTAGAGAAAATGAAAGATTGGCCTGGCCCACTAGGATCCCTCTTTATGTTTGTGAATTTTATAGTCTATACATTTAGAGTGATGTGATAATCAAACACTCCAGAACTCTGGAATGAAAGAGTATATAAGAGAATTGACAGAGTGTGTGTACCTTCAGTGATGAATGATGAGCAGAGGCAGAGTTTGGAGTGTCTTCTTTAGCTTGCTTTCCATGTTTATGTACTCACTGTCCGCTGTGTCCAGTTACTTGGAAAATGTTTTCGTGCCATTTGCCATTTGACGCCTGCTATCATGCTAATTAGCTGCCTGAAAGCAGGTGACTCCACTGTAGAAATAGCCTGCATGTCTTCTAGCACATACGCTGCAATGGCTCTATCAATGTTGTCCTGGCTAGCAGTCCCGCCGTTAAAATCCAGCCGCTGTTGCTGAGGTGGTGGTGGAGGTGGAGGTGGAGGTGGAGGTGGAGGTGAAGTGTGTCTCTCATTACTAGCTTCGTCGAAGCATGTTGCTTTTATAGCTGTTTCAGCAGATTTCAATTGCTGTTTTGGGCAGTAGATAGGATCTTTGATCCAAGACACAACTCATATTTAACTAAAATGTTATTTTATTTGTGCTCGATTAAAGAAAAGTAGTGAGAATATCTCCATGTTAAGAAAGTCGACTTCGGCTCCGCCATGATGTCTTGTTGTTAGTACACACAGACACGCTGCTTCCGGCCGTCCTTTTGCATCTCGGGGAAACAACCACCACAAAACCATGCGTCCAAGACGTAACAATAATGGTACAGAAGAGAAAGTCAAACACAAATACAAATAGACGGAGTAGACATTGACAGAGTAAAAGAAACCACATTATGGGTGAAATAATAGATGATAAAATTAACTGTAAATCTCATGTAAAAACATACAACATAAAGTAACAAGAAATATTTCAATAATGAATAAAGCAAAATATGTGTTGGACCATAAAATCACTTCATATTCTCTACTGCTCGCTAGTGTTACCATATCTGAGTTATTGTGCAGAAATATGGGGAAATAACTACAAATGTGTGCGTCATTAACCAATGGTCTTACAAAAAAGATCAATTAGAATAATACATAATGTTGGTTATAGAGAACATACAAACCCTTTTTTCTCAACAAAAGAGGAAATATGTAACTTCAAAGAAAAATCTAATTTAAAAGATTTGTATGTATGTACAACACTTAAAACCTTTGGTATTTCAGTATGTGGAGTAATTTATGGAATGGTTTAAGCAAAGAAGTCAAACAAACTAATATGATCCAGTTCAAGAAACTGTTCAAACTCAAAGTGTTTACAAAGTACAAGGAAGAAAACTTTTGAAAAACATCTTGAACTTAATTGAAAATGAGATAATCTTATTCATCTCATTATGTGAATCTTAACTGACTCAACTACATGTAAAAAATAACTGGTGTATTTAGAATACATCGATGTAAACTGTGTTACAAGTTTGAGAACAGGAAGTGAACAAATGTGTTGCTCTGAAATGAAAAAGGTGTAGGTTTGAATAAGTTTTGCTTCTTCCTACTCCTTTCCGAACATGTAGAGAGAAACGAGAATATGTTAAATGATATGATGTTTCACATTGTAACTATACACATGTTCGAAATGAATTTAAACCATTAACATAACCTCGTCCCTGTAAGTAGAATTTTAGCATGCATGTGCATGTACAAGCCAGTCAACCTCACAACAAGCAGCTAAAGGAACTTTATTAAATACAACTTTGGACTACAACTGAAGAAAAATGGCAGAGTCACGCAAAACTCTTCGATTAAACATCTACCATAAATGGAGATATTCGCAGATGTAACTACAGCAAAATACATCAGTAAAGCCTCAAATACAAAATGACTTGTTTGGAACAACTTTGGAAGAAGGGAAGATTGTTTTATAAATATTTCCGCCGTGCCTCCAAGGTTTGATCTCAAATTTTCGCGACTTATGCAGATCCCAATTGCACAAAAACAAGTACCGACAGTTAAGAATAGTTGGTTTTACATAATAGGACGCTTTTGAGAATAGTACACAGATCTTGCATAGGTTCGAGGCCAGGACTTCAGGAAGACCAGATGAGAAGCTAGCCTGCAAAACCAGTTTTGATGAACAGTCATCTCTTGCCAAATTGCACTTTAAAAGGAACTGCACTTCCTCGTTCACAATCTTTATGAAAGAGAAGAACACACGTCTTTTTTTTCATTTATTAGGATTTATTGATAATAAAGAACTCTTGGAAGATGCGGCTAATCGGAGTCACCGTTGTAGCATTCAAATCAACTTCAAAACCCACCATCAACGTTTTATATACACACTGCAAGTCTATTTATAATGTAGTAACAGACAAGTTCATAACAATATGTAATATTTTCAATATTTACCGTATTTTGATAATTTTCATCAATGCCGGGACTGACTTCTTCCACGCAAATATTTTCTGTTTTCATAGCAACGCACGTCCGACTTCCAGTGTGTTCCGACTTCCGGATACAAAACGTTTGTGTGTGTTCTAATCATGGGAGACTTGGTAACAGACAACGAAGATGACTATTTTTGGACAAATGAGGATTCTAAACCTTATCTTTTTTAAGCTGAATTTATGGAGGATGAACTGCTGGTTCTGGAAGCGAGCACAAAGAAGAGGATGAAACGTTGGAGCAGATGGAAGCCGATAAAGTGAGGCGAAAGCGTCACAAAGCTGCAAATGTGGGATTTGGAGACAAGCTATTTCGACATGAATGGAGTGCTTACTCATAATTAACCAGAAAAAACGTCACCGGCCAGCTGGACCCAAAACAACTGTCCATTGAGTGAGTCAAACTTTATATAGTTCGTGATACACCCAGCACATCATGTGTTTATAATTACTGACAGCATACACTGTCTTGCTAGCTGTGTAGAAACAAAACAGGAAATGTGGGCTAATACTTTACAGATACTGTAATATGATGTTTTTCAGTCAGTACAGATTAATGTCTTATCGCATTGTGTTGTGCATTACAAACTCAAACGTGTTTCGTTATGACGTAAAAGCTAGCTTATCTATTTCCGTAGTTAGCGTTAACGGATAATACTGAAGCACGCCAATGCGTTACCGCGCTAGAAAAAGAGTTCCTCAGTGTTCGCTCTTACAATAACAATGTTGCTACAGTTTGGTTATTATACAGGTTAGGGAACGTAAATAAAGTATTGGTGGCGATGTTTTAATGCATTTTTAAAGTGATTTAGAGGTAGAATTGATTGCTCTCATTAGCTGCATTGCCAGCCAATTTTTACGTGTTAGAATGCAAAAAAAAACCAAACCTTTTGTCTTCTTGTCTCTCATAATGATTGTGACCCCAAAAAAGTTTAAAGGGGACCTATGATAATTTTCCTCTTTTCTTACGCTTACATACCACTATCACTGGTTCATCCATCATTTTGGTCGGGTGGCGGAGCCATTGACAATGCTTTTTTTTTTTTTTTTTTTTTTTTTTTTTATAATGTCCTGCCCAGCTTCTCGGGCAAATCATATAGCAGATGTAGATGCCCATATCGGCTGTTCAGATTTACTTTACAAAAGAGAAGTGTAGGATAATTCTCTTGTTGTCTATGTTGTGACATCACAGGGAGGTGGACAGTTATTTGGACAGTAGGTAAAGTTACAGCCAGAGGGGGAGAAGCTCTATTGGATGCCATCTGAGTTTGAGGAAACACAAGAGAAGGTAAGATAATGTATTATTCCATCTGATCTTGGCATGCGCATAATAACACTAATGTGTGGCATGCCGTGTCGATCTCAGACTGTGCAGGTGTACCTAATGTTGTGACTAGGTGAATCTATATAATGTTCATTAAGTTATTTACCGACCATGTCTGGGGAAATGTAGGTTATAAATGTGACTGTGGAGCAACATTTATGCACAATTTAAACCAAAATGTATCCAATATATTATCAGCGAGCTGGTGGGAACAGTGGCATCAGGACGTGCAAGTCTCGAGAGTAACCTAAGACCTCACTACAGCAAGTCCCAGGAAAAGGAAAGGCGACAGCTGATCCAGGAGGAGGTCCGAGCAGGGGTAGAGGAAGCCTGCTGCAGTAGGACAGTAGGGATGTAGCAGCAGGGCGCATGGATCCGATGGTAAGAGGCAGCCAACCGGAAGATCTCGTGGTCAGAGCTATGGAGATCTGAGCCACACCGGATCAAGTTCCTCATACAGTCCGTGTATAATGTGCTCCTAAACCCGTCCAATCTCTTCAGCTGGGGCTTAGCCGAGACTCAACTTTGCTCTCTCTGCCTGAAAGCTGGATTGCTTGATCTGCTGCTCGAGGGCACTTGGAGACAGGTGTTACCGCTGGCGCCATTATCAAGTGCTGCGGGTCATTGCAGAGGTCATCAGCACAGGGATCTCCACCAGCAAACACCAACAACCAACAAGGCATCACCTTTGTTAGAGCTGGGGAGAAGCCACAACAGCTCTGGAGTCAAGCAGGGGGGCTGTTGGCAACAGCTCGGGACTGGCAGCTGAAGGGACAGCTCAAGTTCCCAGAGAACATTGCGGTGACCACACTCATGCCAGACATAGTCCTGGTGTCTGAAACAACGAGGCAAGTGGTCCTGCTGGAGCTGACTGTCCCCTGGGAATACCGGATGGAAGAGGCCTTCGAGAGGAAGAGGGCCAAGTATGAGGAGCTGGCAGGCGAATGCCGAAGCAGGGGTGGAAGGCTCGATGCAACCCAATCGAGGTCGGGTGCAGAGGGTTTGTCGGCCAGTCTTTCATCGGGGCAATCAAGATGTTGGGAGTTAAGGGGTCTGCAGAACAGGAAAGCCATCAGAGACATCACCGATGCAGCAAAAAAGGCATCAAGATGGCTGTTGATCAAGCAAGGGGATCCGTTGGCTACTCAAGCTACTTAGACACAAGCTGGGGCCTGATCAACCCCGGTAGGGTCACCTGGGCGAAGGTGTTTGTTGTGAGACCCGAAACACCCAATGAACCTAGGATACAACACTGATGATGTGTCTAAGTTGCACCAAGAGTGTTTGTCAGAACCTATCTAGACCACAAGGAAATGTTTTAAATGTGATTAAAATCATCATAGATCCCCTTTTAAAATGATTTAGTTTTTTTAAGTAAATTTGTCATATTTTTGGTCAAAATTAGGTATTTGTATGTCTTAAATATATTAGAGTCCAGCATTTGTCTTATTCACTATTATGTTGTGGTGATCACAACAGATATTAAACGAAGAGGACTTCAGTTTCCATGCTGGAGCCAATGGTTACGGGTTTCTGTTTTTCATGTTAAAGGGGAAAACTGTTGATGCACTTCATCTCGGACCTCTGCCTCAACAATAACACATCTCCACATTGGTGAGCCTTTGACATGAGCTATATTGAACGACAACAGCGGGAACAACACAGTGGGACTTGCGCCACTCAGTGCTAACGTCATGGCTATTTTCAGCGATACCCTGACCGCGATAATCACATTGACCATCTTTTGGGAACCTACGCCGTGGTTTCAGCATGTCAAAGCCCAGTTCCGTCTGAAAATAATTACACAGGATGCGACAAAGTAATTTCAACAAAGTGGCCGCGCTGGAAGCCTTGACGACTACCAGAGCAATGAGGTTTGGAGGATCCTTCAGTTATGGCTGGTAGAACGCACTCAATGCTACTATTCTGGGTGAAATCAGTGTAGAGGTGACTATGAAGAATGTGGTTTCATGTCAAGACGACTCTAATGACGTATTTACAAGGTAGTAAACAGATTTGTTTATGCTTTAAAGGCCTACTGAAACCCACTACTACCGACCACGCAGTCTGATAGTTTATATATCAATGATGAAATCTTAACATTGCAACACATGCCAATACGGCCGGGTTAACTTATAAAGTGACATTTAAAATTTCCCGGGAAATATCGGGCTGAAACGTCGCGGTATGATGACGTATGCGCGTGACGAAGTCAGAGTAACGGAAGTTATGGTACCCCGTAGAATCCTATACAAAAAGCTCTGTTTTCATTTCATAATTCCACAGTATTCTGGACATCTTTTGCAATTTTTTAATGAACAATGAAGGCTGCAAAGAAGACAGTTGTAGGTGGGATCGGTGTATTAGCAGCGGACTACAGCAACACAACCAGGAGGACTTTGTTGGAGCGCTAGCCGTGCTAGCCGCGCTAGCCGCGCTAGCCGCGCTAGCCGCCGACCTCACCTTGACTTCCTACGTCTCCGGGCCGCCAAACGCATCGGGTGAAGTCATTCGTCCTTCTGCCGATCGCTGGAACGCAGGTGAGCACGGGTGTTGATTAGCAGATGAGGGCTGGCTGGCGTAGGTGGAGAGCTAATGTTTTTAGCATAGCTCTGTGCGGTCGGGTTGCTAAGTTAGCTTCAATGGCGTCGTTAGCACAGCATTGTTAACCTTCGCCAGCCTGGAAAGCATTAACCGTGTATTTACATGTTCATGGTTTAATAGTATTGTTGATTTTCTGTCTATCCTTCCAGTCAGGGGTTTATATATTTAGTTTCTATCTGCATTTGAGACCGATGCTATCATGTTAGCTCCGTAGCTAAAGTGTTTCGTCGATGTATTGTCGTGGAGATAAAAGTCACTGTGAATGTCCATTTTGCGTTCTCGACTCTCATTTTCAAGAGGATATAGTATCCGAGGTGGTTTAAAATACAAATCCGTGATCCACAATAGAAAAAGGAGAGAGTGTGGAATCCACTGAGCCAGCTTGTACCTAAGTTACGGTCAGAGCGAAAAAAGATATATCTTGCACTGCATTCTAGTCCGTCACTCTAACATTCCTCATCCACAAATCTTTCATCCTCGCTCAAATTAATGGGGTAATCGTCGCTTTCTCGGTCCGAATCGCTCTAGCTGCATTGAAAACAATAGGAAAATATGAGGAGGCGATCAACTGACTACGTCACGCTACTTCCGGTAGGGGCAAGGCTTTTTTTTATCAGAGAACTTTATCGTCGTTGTTCTATACTAAATTCTTTCATCAAAAATATGGCAATATCGCGAAATGATCAAGTATGACACATAGAATGGATCTGCTATCCCCGTTTAAATAAAAAAACATTCATTTCAGTAGGCCTTTAACTATGCATACACACAACTTGGACTTAAAATAAATGCAAAGAAAACACAAGTACTCTACCAACCATCGCCTAAGGACATCATCCTGCAACCACCAGCAGTAAAGATAGAAGAAGTGGCTCTTGAAAATGTAGAAAGCTTCACATACCTTGGTAGTATGATGTCTTCAAATGCTAACATTGATGCAGAAGTCAATCATAGAATCAGGCAAGCTGCTGCAGCTTTTGGAAAGCTTAAGACTCGAGTGTTCCGAAATCATGACATCAGGCTGGATACAAAAATCAAAGTGTTCAGAGCAATTGTTATAACAACGTTGTTCTATGGTTCAGAGGCATGGGCAGCATATCAAAGACACATCACAGCACTTTAAAGGTTTCAACAGCGATGTCTACGCCAGATGATGAATATTAAGTGTCAAGATATGAGAACCAACATCAGTGTACTTGAACAGGCCATGCTTCCCAGTGTAGAGAGTACAATTGTTAAATACCAACTACGATGGACAGGGCATGTCGTATGGATGAATGACGACAGACTGCCAAAACAGATGTTGTACTGTCAGCTAAATGAAGGGAAAAGAAATGTTGGTGGGCAGAGAAAACGCTACAAGGATTGCTTAAAGAAGACTTTGAAACTATGTGAAATAGATACTACATACTGGGAAGACCTAGCAAAAGACAGAATAACATGGAGAACTGCAGTAAGTGAAAGAGTGACAAAGTATGAGGAGAAAAGAACATCTATGATACATGAAAAAAGGAGGAGGAGACTGGAAAGAAGAGTCATGCCAAAATGTATATTACCACCTGGTCTGATTTGTCCCATATGCGGCAGAAACTTCAAAGCTCGTAATGGCTTGTACAGTCACTACAGAGCACATCATTCTTAGGGACGATGGACCCCTATCTTCTAACAGAAGAGGAGCCAGCAAGCAAAGCAAGCAAATTAGGCTAGTTGTAAAAAACAGTAAAACAAAATTGATTGATTCTGGGCTCAAAGCACACATTAAACAATGTACAGCCTCTGTCACTTACTTGAAAAGGTATTTCTTTTGAGCAGGTGCATGACACTGAGCTGTTAGGGTTAACCATAAAAAATCAATTGAATTGGTCTTGTCATTTAAACAAGATATCAATCGATCAATCAAAGCTTGCTTATATAGCACCTAATCACAAATGTCTGAAAGGGCTGCACAAGCTACAACGACATCCTCAGCTCAGATCCCACATCAGGGCAAGAAAAAACTCAACCCAATGAGAACAACGAGAAACCTTGGAAGGGACCGCAGATTACTATGGTAACAGTGACCTTTTTGAAGGACAGTATCTTTGGTGTATATTTGTTGTGTATTCCTGGAACTTGATTGTCCTTGAATACAAAACAAATGTTATATATGTAATGTTTTATATTACATTTGATATTGATTTAAAAGATTATTAAAAAAATGTAAACTATGAGTAACAGCGTGCGTGAACGTAACTGTCGTTTGTGTCGTGCCGCAAAATAAGTCAACAGGAAGTGACGTAGTCTTTGCACGTGTGGACCGATTGTGTCTTCCGGTACCGAACATGTAGCGACAGGCACATATCTAGTATTATTTATGATGTAGACCACCACAGTGTCGCGAAACACACTTCCTTTATGTCACTTTAATGCAGGGGTCTCAGACACGCGGGCCAATTGCGGCCCGCGAGACGTTGTTTTGCGGCCCGCACCTTAATATGAACATTTTATGTTAGTGCGGCCCGCGAGTTTTATATGAATGCCGCTTGAC
Organism: Entelurus aequoreus; assembly: GCF_033978785.1. NCBI lineage: Eukaryota > Metazoa > Chordata > Actinopteri > Syngnathiformes > Syngnathidae > Entelurus > Entelurus aequoreus. Next base: position 32,413,052 of record NC_084738.1, read on the forward strand.
AGCGTCATACTTGCCAACCCTCCCGATTTTTCCGGGAGACTCCCGAATTTCAGGGCAACCATTCTCTCGAATGTCTGCCGATTTTCAGTCAAACAACAATATTAAGGGCGTGCCGTTATGGCACTGCCTTTAGCCCCCTCTACAACCTGTACAAACAGCGTGCCAGCCCAGTCACATGTTGTATTTGGCTTCTGTACACACACGCAAGTGACTGCAAGACATACTTGATCAACAGCCATACAGGTCACACTGAGGGGGGGGACGTATAAACAACTTTAACACTGTTACAACTATGCGCCACACTGTGAAACCACACCAAACAAGAATGAAAAACACATTTCGGGAGAACATCCGCACCGTAACACAACATAAACACAACAGAACAAATACCCAGAATCCCATGCAGCCCTAACTCTTCCGGGCTACAATATACACCCCGCTACCACCAAACCCCGCCCCCCGCCCCCAACCCTGCCCCCCCCACACATCAACCACCCCCCCCTTCCGTGTGTCAGTTGGGGGGGGGTCGGGGTTTGGTGGTAGCGGGGGTGTATTTTGTAGCCCGGAAGAGTTAAGACTGCAAGGTGTAGTGGGTATTTGTTCTGTTGTGTTTATGTTGTCTTACGGTGCGGATGTTCTCCCGAAATGTGTTTGTCATTCTTGTTTGGTGTGGGTTCACAGTGTGGCGCATATTTGTAACAGTGATAAAGTTGTTTACACCTCCACCCTCAGTGTGACCTGTATGGCTGTTGATCAAGTATGTCTTGCAGTCACTTACGTGTGTCTGCAGAAGCCTCATACAACATGTGACTGGGCCGGCATGTTGTTTGTATGGTGAAAAAGCGGACGCGACGACAGGTTGTAGAGGATGTTAAAGGCAGTGCTATCACGACACGCCCCTAATATTGTTGTCCGTGTGAAAATCGGGACAAATTCGGGAGAATGGTTGCCCCGGGTGATTGTCGGGAGGGGCACTGAAATTCGGGAGTCTCCCGGAAAAATCGGGAGGGTTGGCAAATATGTTGCTAGGGCGGGACAGCCATTCAAAGAAGGTGAATTCATTAAAAGGTGCATATTAGATTTTTTTAAGAAATATTTTCTTGCGGCCCAGCCTCACACAGTTTCTGTATCCAGTGGCCCCCAGGTAAATTGAGTTTGAGACCCCTGCTTTAATGTGTATCGATTGGGAACTCGTGCCAAACCGAAGGTTCCTCACCGAAAAATTCCGATACAAACACATGTACAGTATCTACAGTATACACTGACGTGTTTGGTAAGATTTTTGTCATGTGACTGCAAAAAGAAGCTGTTAACTGAGATACCAAACTGTAAAAGAAATATAAAAATAAGTAGCATGCCTTATAATGTTAGTACCGCTTTTTAAATTATTTCATTTGCTGAAACCTCTCATGTTGGTGGGCATGCAGGCATGTAGAAGACATGAACAATTAAAGCCAAACAAATTCAACATGGGAAATGTTTGACATCAGAGGTACTTGACCTTTTTGACCTCAGGGCCCAACTTTTCCACTACAGAGGATCCCGAGACCCACTCAAATATTAACTCTGAATTAGGAATGCTACTCTTGATTTTAATCGTATTCAACAATTATATCTAACGTACTTACAGTTTAACAGGACAAACATTAATACGAAACCATGTGGTAATCACAGATTATCAAGGCTTAGTTAGGTCTGATGACAAAATAAAAAATACTACTTAAATATAGTACAAAAGAAGGGATTGTTGAAAAATAAATGTACATACATTACACAGTGCTAAACTTATATTACGCAGTGCTAAATAATGATATATGATATAATAATGATATGTTTAACTAAACTGTCAATAAAATTAACGTGCAAATAAAAATACAGCTTCACCAATTTATTCACAATTTTTGCGTTTAAGAAACTTCTCAATGACTTGTGATTTAGGGCTATATACCGTCAGTACTGCCACAAGTGGTGGAAAAGTGTATTACAACTGAGTACCACTTCGGCCCATATATGGACCACAGCTGAAAAACAGATATTTTTGGCAGCCCTCTAGGTTAAAGTTAAAGTACCACTGAAAGTCACACACACACTTGTTCCACCCCCTGGGAGGTGAGGGGAGCAGTGAGAAGCAGCGGCGGCCGTGCTCGGGATTCATTTTGGTGATTTAACCCCCAATTCCAACCCTTGATGCTGAGTGCCAAGCAGGGAGGTAATGGGTGCCATTTTTATAGTCTTTGGTATGACTCGGCCAGGGTTTGAACTCGCGACCTACCACTCTCAGGGCGGACACTCTAACCACAAGGCCACTGAGCAGGCTCCAGTGGGCTCCAGTTAAACAAATCCAGTTCAAACTGGATTTGTTTAACATGTATTTGTGTCTGTGATGAGGTGGCGATTTGTCCAGAATGTATCCTGCCATACGCCCAAGTGCAGCTGGGATAGGCTCCAGTGACCCCAAGAAGGACACCCGTAGATTACTCAAAGTTTGATATAATGCGATCGTTGGGGTTAATAAAATCCCAATCGCGTTATTCCAGAGCATGGGTTATTCAGAACTTTTTTTTACAGTTTTTTTTCAAAATAAAACAAGAAAAAGATCCCAATTTATGGAGGGAAAAGAGCGAGGCGTTGCAGACTTTCCAAGGCATAGTTTGAACTCACAACCTACCGATCTCAGGGCGGACACTCTAACCACAAGGGCACTGAGCAGGATTAATAACAGTGTTTTAGATTATTACACTAATTTAGACAACCATTGACATTATTTGTTATTTAATTTATTTTGAACCAGTATTTGGAACATAATGCTCGCCGTTGGAGGTGTTCTTTGATTTTTGGGGGACTTTTGAACACAGTGAACTTCAGTTCAAAAAGATGAATCTCATATTGTACTGTAACACTTCTCTATGAGCAGCCCTGTGGAATACTATCCAGTTTCCAGAGAAATGATTATGTTCGAGGTCACAGGTGGATAGCGTCTTATTACAGCTGATAACAAAAAGTCTGGGTTCACCCTGGGCTGCCAATCACTGGACGGAAACGGAGAAAAACATCCGTTCACACCCACATCTATGGGCTTTATGACGGCTGTTATTAAGTATCATATATACTGCAGCTTTCAGACTTGGAGGCAGTGTACCTAGAGAACACTCCACACAGGATGGTCTCTCTGAGGAGAGCCCTAAAAAAACGAGACGTCGATATATAACTCAGACACCCTCTAAAAGTAAGAAGATTTGATAAAGCCAAGGCTTCACACTCCACTTTTACTCAGCTTCACCATTATAAGAAGGATTCTTCTTGGGCTGTCTTGCCCTTGAGGGAATCACAATGTTTAAAAACCTACACACTATGAACAAAAGTATTGGGACAGCTGGCCAATACACAGGGAACATGGAACTTTTGTAGCTACTGTATCGCATCTTCAAGCCTCCATTCTACATGACACATATACACAAATACTTAATGTCATGCGTGGACGAGCATTTGCCTGAGCCATTAAAAAAAAACATTAATTATTGTGGTCTCCCAGGTTATGCGTAGACTTGATTTTAATGTATGCATAAACAGGCAGCTCGGTTATGTTGGCTGCATTAGATCTCAAATTCCAGAAACATGCATAAACTATTAATTAAAGAATCATGAATTGTCCATAGGTGTGAATGTTGGGGTTTTTTTATGTATCCTGCTGGCTGGTCAGAGTGTACCTCGGCAAACTGGGCTGGAATAGTCCCCAGCTTACCAGTGACCCTAATGAGGACATAACAATATTACTAATATTTGTCTATCAAACTTTAAAAAAAAACACACATTTTCTGTATGATTACAGTATATTCTAACATGTTTTTAGGTAAAAATCACAAAATGTTCACATTTCCTGACCAGATGCCGGGCAGGAAGCTGATAGGCTTCCCCGGATGTTTTTAATGCACAAACAAACTTACCAGCTTTTGGACGAACACACGGTAGAAACCCGACAAGGCAGTGCCGAGTATTTATTTTCTGCTTTACTTCGCAAGCAAGCTGAGGTGGGATTGAGCGCCCTCAGCAATAACCTAATAAAAGGTCAATTCAGTCCCTCCATGAATTTGCGATGCCGCGATTGCCCCCCTGCCAATTATGCGTGGCCTCGCAGCTTTGTCCAATGCTCGCAACTGCCCTGCACATTTTGGTCAATCAGTCATTTTCGCCAGTTGAATTTGTACCTGAACGGCGCTCAAACGTGCACGCCAACTGTCTAATCTACGGGTGTCAAACTCATTTTAGCCTACGGGACCGCATGGAGGAAAATCTATTCTCACGTGGGCCGTACGGGTAAAATCATGACATAATAACTTATAAATACATCTATGACAATTTCTTTGTTTTACTTCGGCCCAAAATAGAACAACCACATTCTGAAAATGTACATATCACAAATAATCCTCTTGAGAAAACATTTCAAGATAGTTGAAAATTCTGAGGGAAAAAAATGGTGCAGTTTCTAAAACACCATGAAGAACACAATGAACTTAGACCTAATCTCAGTGTATCTACGAAGCAATTAAACTTCAGTTAAGTCACAGCCCATCGAGGACTGAACAAAATACAAAATAAAGCATAAATAAAATCTCTTCTATGTATCAATTACCTCATTTGTCATTTCCACTATTCACTTTCTTTAAATTTGATGGACAACTCCTCCTATGATGGGACATGTTTCCTTCTGTGTTGAAGCTTAAATGTCCGCGTCATTCATTTGCTGTTACGCATCCAGTAGAATTTTGGGGTAAGATCGGAAAAGAACTATGCGTGACGTCACACAAACCAAAAGTGACCCCGTTTTGGAGAAATATTTTAAAACTCCTGCCAAAAAAATTCAAACACGTTCAAACAGCAACAACATGGCTCTAAAGGCGCTAGAACATTAGTAGTTATAATAAATTAAAATAGTATGGTCATTTAACAATAAGCTCTCAGTATATATTGATACTGCCCTGTCTACTTTTAAATCTGTGCAGTATAAAACGAGTAAAACATCAATACAGTATTTGTTGTCCAATTTTTCTTGAAACCCCAAGCTTTTTTGAGGTTAAAGGAACACAGAAAACATTGATAACAAATTCATAATGTCCAAAGTTGATTCAATGTTATTAAAAAAAATTGTCCTCAAAACTGCAACTTTTGCCGCAACTTTCTGAAAAAGCTGCCATAAATTCTGGCATTTTAGGCTGCGACAATCACAAAAAAAGCCTGTGAAATCCTTGAGGGGCTGTAAATGCCATTGTTTAATGGATTGTAGTATAAAACATGTATAATAAGTGACAAAATAAATTAATATAGATAGCCTAATTTAAACATTGCACTCACCGGTTAAACATTTCAAATCGTTTTACTTAGGCTTAGTTGTCCATGTGTTCATTATTCCTTCTTAGATGCATGCAGCACAGCTCAGTAGCACAACTTGATGAGGCTTGGGATTTAAAACTTTTATAAGCAATTCAAAAAAGTGTTTTAAAAATACACTCATGTTTCCTTTCAATACAAGCATCAAAATACACAATGTTTACCTTTATTAGGGGGGCATCAGTTGGCTATCAATATACAAAACCCAAAAACAGTGAAGTTGGCACGTTGTGTAAATGATAAATAAAAACAGAATACAATGATTTACAAATCCTTTTCAACTTAGAATTTAATGGCAGCAACACATTGCAAAAAAGTTGGCACAGGGGCATTTTTACCACTATGTTGCATGGCCTTTCTTTTTAACAACACTCAGTAAACATTTGGGAACTGAGGAGACCAATTTTTGAGGCTTTACGAGTGAAATTATTTTCCATTCTTGCTTGATGTACAGCTTAAGTTGTTCAACAGTCCGGGGTCTCCGTTGTGGTATTTTAGGCTTCATATTGCGTCACACATTTTCAATAAGAGACAGGTCTGGACTACAGGCAGGCCAGTCTAGTACCCGCACTCTTTTACTATGAAGCCACGCTGTGCAGAATGTAGCTTGGCATTGTCTTGCTGAAATAAGCAGGGGCGTCCATTATAACGTTGCTTGGATGGCAACATATGTTGCTCCAAAACCTGTATGTATCTTTCAGCATTAATGGCGCCTTCACAGATGTGTAAGTTACCCATGCCTTGGACACTAATACACCCCCATTGCCAGAGGCTGGCTTTTGAACTTTGCGCCTATAATAAACGGGTGGTTCTTTTCCTCTTTGTTCCGGCGGACACAACGTCCACAGTTTCCAAAAAGAGATTGAAATGTGGACTCTTCAGACCACAGAACATTTTTCTACTTCGCATCAGTCCATCTTAGATGAGCTTGGGCCCAGCATTTTTGGGTGTTGTTGATAAATGGCTTTTGCTTTCCATAGTAGTTTTAACTTGCACTTAGATGTAGCGACAAACTGTAGTTACTGACAGGGGTTTTCTGAAGTGTTCCTGAGCCCATGTGGTGATATCCTTTACACACTGATGTCGCTTTTTGATGAGGTACCGCCTGAGGGATCGAAGGTCACGAGCATTCAATGTTGGTTTTCAGCCTTGCCGCTTACATGCAGGGATTTCTCCAGATTTTCTGAACCTTTTGATGATATTACGAACCGTAGATGGTGAAATCCCTAAATTCCTTGCAATACTTCTTTGAAAAATGTTGTTCTTCAACTGTTCGACAATTTGCTCACGCATTTGTTCACAAAGTGGTGACCCTCGCCCCATTCTTGTTTGTGAATGACTGAGCATTTCATGGAAGCTGCTTTTATACCCAATCATGGCCCCAACCTGTTCCCAATATAGGTTGAAAAGGATTTGCGAATCATTGTTTTCTAATTTTATTCACGATTTACACAACGTGACAACTTCACTGGTTTTGGGTTTTGTAGTTATCTGTGGGTATATGTCAATAAATTGACTTGTTAGGTTTTTGTTTTGCTTTTATTTTTGTCTGTTTTTCTGTATGTCTTATCTCGGTAAAAAAAGAAAACATTTGGTGATTGTCCTTCTAAAATTGTACAGGGTGACCCAAAATATAAAAAGAACCAACAAATCTGGGATTAACTCTATTGATGTAAAATGTTTATTTTTCAGGGTATACAAATCGACTTTGAGCATGGAATCTTGGAACAATAGTCTTCCCCAACATGTCTCGGTCAACCAAGAACAATACATTTAGCATGGGATCTTATTTCTCTCGCAAATATGGGGCTGTGCATAATCTTGTATTCTAAAGTTTGAGTAGTAATTTTGCGCGACGTACGCAAGTTTGCCTCAAACATGGCGGAGCCCATTTATAGAATATTTTGTAAAGAACATATTTTATTGCAAAACTTCAGAGAGAACTGAAACTTTAGAAAATGATCGCACACAGACTCAAGTTTAAATTTTGTGAAATTTGTCGGACATTTGTGGGATTTCATCCAAAAATTATGGGGTTATATTTTTTTTGTGTGTGTCACCCTGGTAATGCCTTAAAACGTTAAAAAAAAAAAGGTTTAATATAAAAACACTAAAATTACATAAAATAACCATTGAGTCCATTACCTTGGAACAAACATGCGCATAGCATGGACCAGAACAAAATCATCAATAGTCTGTTGCTGGGTCTCCTAGGGGAAATAAATTGTGATTAAATAGTTGTATTATTATGCAATGTGTGTTTGGAACATCAATTTAAATGTTAAAGAAATACATTAAACAGTAAAAAAAAAAAAAAAAAAACCTGCTCACATAAACACACACAAGCAGAATAAATATAATAAATCCACACATAAATATGTTTGGATTTTACTCATTTTTATGTTGCCAGTTATATTTGGCATATTAGAGTAATTTATATAATTAGCGGGGTAACACCATTAGTGAAATCTCTTAAGGAGGCGCACAAAGCTCAAATATTATACCAAGGAATTATGCTGAATTTGACTCAGCAATTACATAAATTGTGAGCTGATTAGCACCCGTCGATCTAAATGTAAATGAGTAAGTCTGACTATCAGATCAGTGCTTTGTGCAGAAACCTTCCTCAAGAAACTGACAAAGTTCAGGTAGAGCTGCACTAAAGAATGATCCTCAAGCTACAATATATGAAAGAAATAGAAAAGAGTTAGTCATAGTACAATGGAAATCTATAATTACATATGCTGTAGTTTATTAGTGTTATCCACCTTGTCCTACCTCAGCAAAAAACAGTTTCCAGTGAGAAATTTGGTGCTAACAAAAACAGGAATCATCCCAATAATAATAATAATAATAATGTTTTTTTTTCTTTCGTAAGCCTCTTCAACCCCTTCTTCCCATGGTACTGTCAGCTCCACGACATAAGCCAGCTTTGCTGTTGGAGACCACAAGACCATGTCTGGCCGGAGTGTTGTAGCCATTATTTTTGGGGGAAACTCAAGCGTTTTATCAAGGTTCATTTCCAATTTCCAATCTTGAACCGACTGCAGGATGCTTGCATCATTTGGTGTTGTTTGATGCTCTTGATGTTGGCCAGCTGGTACAAAATGTGTGAAGTGGACCTTTCCTGCTGGTGTTTGTGGGAGATTGTTTGTGGTGGTTCGCCTCTGTGCCAGTGTTGATGCAAGCTCTCTGAGTACTTGGTTATGCCGCCAAGTATAGCGTCCTTGGGCGAGATTTACAGTACACCCTGATAGGGTATGCCTTAGAGATGCAGGTGCTTGACACAGGGAACAGGCGGGATCTTCTCCGTACCAGGTTTTCAGATTTAGTGGGGACGGTAGCAGGTCGTACGTGGCTCTGATAATAAAACTCATTCGTGCTCCCTCCATCTGCCAGATGTCATGCCAGTTGAGCTTTTTCTTCTCCAGGCTTTCCCAGTTGGTCCATCTCCCCTGCTTGGCCATTGAGATGGCTTTAGCATGTCGCTCTCCCTCCTCCTGTCTCCTGACTTCCTCTACTACTAGCCGTCTCTTCTGGTCTGATGTTGCTTTGTGCCATAGGGGAGCTTTTGGGATGAGTCCGAGTCCTGCTCTCCCATACTGTACTTGCCCAACCACATCTCTG